>NW_026943818.1:26800904-27083404 GCF_035594765.1 Anolis carolinensis
AAAAAAATCTGTTTGACAAACGGAAAGATTAGGTTACTCTGAATAATCCTGAGTCGCGCTGCAGGGAGGTTTGCAAACCAGCACCGCATCATGAAGAGCCGTGACAGTCGCAAAGTTATTTATTGTGTCAGAAGCGAATTGAGGGTACAGTTATAATGTATTTAAGATCACAAACAAAAACTTGGCATTATACTAAATTTCTTTTGATCAGAAGCTGGCCACTTGGAGTGCCTCTGGTGTTGTTGTGAGAATAATAATAATAATAATAATAATAATAATAATAACAACAACAACAACAACAACAACAACAACAACAACAACAACAACTGCATTTCTAGACCACCCTCCCTCCCTAGAGGAACTCAGGGCGGTTAACATACATTGGATGGCCCATGAGGTCTCTTCCAACTCTACTATTCTATGATTCTATGATTCTATGAAACGGCAAACATTCAATGCCACAACTTCTTCACTAATATCAAAAGTATAAAATGACAATAACATAAACATTATAATGAAAATACCACATTAGAAAAAACAATAAATTTAAACAGAACAGTCAGTAAAAACATTATTGCACAGAGCGAGCGTATACCATATTTTTTTCTTTAGGGAGGGAGATCCAGAGGCAGGGGGCGATCACGGAGAAGGCCCCAACTCTCGTTCCCACCAGCTGCACTTGTGACAGGGGTGGGACTGAGAGCAGGGCCTCCCCTCTCATTCCCACCACTCTTGTTCCCATCAGCCGCACTTGTGATGGGGGTGGGACTGAGAGCAAAGCCTCCCCTCTCATTCCCACCACTCTCGTTCCCACCAGCCACGCTTGTGATGGGGGTGGGACTGAGAGCAGGGCCTCCCCGCTCATTTCCACCATTCTCGTTCCCAACAGCCGTGCTTGTGACGGGGGTGGGACCGGGAGCAGGGCCCCCTCTCTCATTCCCACCACTCTCGTTCCCACCAGCTGCACTTGTGATGGGGGTGGGACTGAGAGCAGGGCCTCCCCTTTCATTCCCACCACTCTCATTCCCACCAGCCGCGCTTGTGATGGGGGTGGGACTGAGAGCATGGCCACCCCTCTCATTCCCACCACTCTCGTTCCCATCAGCCGCACTTGTGACGGGGTGGGACCGGGAGCAGGGCCTCCCCCCCTCTCATTCCCACCACTCTCGTTCCCACCAGCCGCACTTGTGATGGGGGTCGAATCGAGAGCAGGGCCTCCTCTGATTATCGAAGTGCCCAAGATGGTCTATTATGGGAGATGCAATTTGACAAATAGCCTGGGCTTGAGCCATTTAGGGCTCACTTTGTATTTAGCTCTTAGCAGCACTTTGTATTTAGCTCGGAAACGGACCGGCAGCCAGTGGAGCTGCTGCAACATGGGAGTGGTTCTTTCCCTGTTCAGGGCTCCAGATAGTAACCTGGCTGCCGATCACTGAACTAGCTGTAGTTTCCAAACTATCTTCAAAGGCAGCCCCACGTAGAGAGCATTGCAGTAGTCCAAGCAGGATGTGACTAAGCCGTGGACTACCATGGCCAGGTCCAGCATCTCAAGATATGGTCGCAGCTGGCACACAAGGTTTAGCTGTGCGAAGTGACACCTGGGGTTCCAGGGTCAACTATGAGTCCCGGAGCACACCCAGACTCCGAACCTGTGTCTTCAGGGGGAGTGCGACCCCCATCCAACACAGGTTGTCATCCCATACCCTGAAAAGGTCCTCCATTGTGCATGTGGCAGGACTCTTGTGTGGTGCTGTGGTCATAGGGGTTTCCAGGCCTGGGGTGACACAAGCTGAAAGCATGACGAAGTAAAGAAATTCATAACCTAGTTGGTAACACTACGGCAATTTTGTGAAAAACTATGAAAAGGATATCAGAACATACTAGACATCATGACACAAGGGCCTAGCCACTTAGGGTCTCCTTTGCAGAGAGAAAAAGTGGGGTATAAATAAACAACAACAACAACAACAATAATAACGGAAGCTGGACAGTTACAGATGTTAATAATGTTGCAATTCTTGAGTGTAAACATCTCCGTGAAATTCAATGTCTCTTCTTTGTAACCAGATTGTCGTCGTTGTTATTATTATCATCCTCATGTTAAAGGAATGGCTGTGATTCTTGTAATTCTACATAATTACGTGGCATTATCCACACTATGCACTACCTTAAGATGAAAACAAGCTGCCTTTCCAGTTTACGGCTGGAACCGAAGGCGGCTTTTCCGACAGCGGATCGCCATTGTGGGTCATAGCCTGTTTCTAATCTTTCTATTCAGCCACCAGCATGCAAGCAAAAACCTCCAGACAAACATACTCTTAACTTCTCTTGGAATTGCATTTTGTGGTTTCTTTAATCTTTTAAGCTTCCAAGTCTAATCTAGCAGCTGCCATCAAAACTGCTTATGTAAAACGGACAGGAAAGAAATGAGAGGCTTCAGCCGAAGGATAGAAAACGGGCGCGTGGAGGCGAAGTGGTAGGTGAGCACCGCCTGCAAAATTTTACTGTTTCACACTGCACAGATATTTCTCTTGCACATATTTAATTATTATTTTATTTAGAATAATAATAATAATAATAATAATAATAATAATAATAATAATAATAATTGGCTATTTCTGTGCTTCCGAGAGTAGCCGTTTGTCTTGCATGTTTTTATAATGGTGTTTTACTATATGTATTTTATTGTATGTATTTTATATTGATATGTGTTGACTTTGTTGTATCCTGCCTCGAGCAAATGTTGGACGGGACCCCAAGGACCATCCAGTCCAACCCTAAACAAAGCACTCCCAACAGATGGCCATCCAGCCTCTGATTCAAAGCCTCCAAAGAAGGAGCCTCGACCAGACTCCAAGGCAGAGAGTTCCACTGCTAAACAACTCTTACAATTAGGACGTTCTTCCTAATGTTCAGGTGGAATCTCCTCTCCTGTCATTTGAACCCATGGCTCCATTGCATCCTAGTCCCCAGGGCAGCTGAAAATAATCCCGCTTCCTCTTCCTGTCAAATATTTAAATATGGTGATCAATTATTATTATTATTATTATTATTATTATTATTATTATTATTATTATTATTATTATTATTTTATTAATAATAATAATAATAATAATAATAATAATAATAAATAATTTTATTTTTATACCTTGCCTTCCTCTCAACCTTTTCTTCTGCAGGCTAAACATGCCCAGCTCTTTAAGCTGCTCCTCAGAGGGATAATGATTTCCAAATGTTTGATCATTTAATAGTCTGTGGCTCGGGTCACTGTCTCAAGGAAGGCTTTTCCTGATTGAAAGGAACTTCTCAAAACTGTTAACAGGCTTCCTGATAAAGGACAAAATAGGCACCTAATTATTATATAATTATATATAATACTCATATTATGCTATAATAATAATATAATATATTGTATATACATATAATATTGATAACATTATAATATGATAAGGTAAAGGTAAAGGTTTCCCCTGACGTTAAGTCCAGTCATGTCTGACTCTGGGGGTTGGTGTTCATCTCCATTTCTAAGCCCAAGAGCCGGCGTTGTCCATAGACACCTCCAAGGTCATGTGGCCACAGGCATGACTGCATGTGATACAATACAATATAATAATAATAATACACTATTATAATTGTATATTTATATTACATATAATATTACTAATAATATTGCAATATAGTGGTATAGTACAATACAGTAATACTAGCTTTGCCCGGCCACGCATTGCTGTGGCTTATGGGAATCCTTTGTTGGCCAGGTGGCATAGCAGTGAATAGCCTTGCAGTCTCAAAGCCTGGCCGTTTTCTGGAGTAGCTGGAGCTTTTTGTTGTATGAACGTAGAGGCATGGATGAGGGGTTGTGCTGCCAAGTTTAGTGTTTCTGGGATGTGTAGTTTTGTTGTTTTGTCCTAGGCCGAAATTTCATTACCCTTTTATATATATAGATAGATAGATATAATGCTTATATTGTGCTATGCTAATAATATAATATATTGTATGCACATATAACTTGTACGCTGCCCTGAATCCCCTTCGGGGTGAAAAGGGCGGGATATAAATGTCTCTAATAAATAAATAAATAAATAAATAAAATTCCTTGCCACTTGGCAAGCTGGCTACGACTTCCAGTTGGAGGTCAACACATCTGGAGGGCCATAAGTTTGATACCTTGGCCTTAAAGAGACCAAAACCTCTGAGTTCAAAGTGCTATCACCCTCTCTATGCTATGGATGGTTCTTCCATTTCACAAGGAACTAATCCAGCATAACTCATGAAAGGAAGGGATGGGGGAGAGACAAATAAGGTTACAGACAGCTGCTGCTTGAGCTCCACATTAAAGGATCTAATGAAATTACACTCCACGAATGCTGTATGTAAAAATAAACCGCAGGTTTGCTTTGATTTACGGAATGCCCCCAAAGCCAAAGAAGCGGGAAGGGTGGGAAGTACTTGGCAAACAGACACAGGGTGGATCAACGCTGACTCTCTATCCTGCGACTGATTCACCCATGTGTTACAAAACTGTTTTAAGTGTTTACAGTGCTAAAGATGCTTCATTCGTACTACACAAAAAAGGAACATCAACCGATTTAGCAAGCCTTGCAAATGCAGATTTATTATCGGTAAATTATTATTTATTTATTTATTTATTACCGACATTTATATCCCGCCCTTCTCACCCTGAAGGAGACTAAGGGCGGCTTATATACTACACAAAATACAATACAATATATATATATAAAAGAGTGATGGAATCAGGGCACCGGACAAAACAACAAAACTACAGGCCCCCAACCTCAAAATTTGACAACACAACCCATCATCCATGGCTCTAGGTTGATACAACAAAAAGAAAAGAAAAATAAAGTCCTAATTAGAGGGAAAGGAATAATTGTTTTTATCCAATTGCTGCCAGTTAGAGGGCTAAGCTCCGCCCACTTGGTCTCCTAGTAACCTACTCAGCCCAGGGGATAGGCAGAGTTAGGCCTCAGGTCTCTTCCACACTGCCTATAAGATACAGATTATCTGATTTTAACTAGATTATATGGCAGTGTAGACTCAAGGCCCTTCCACACAGCTATATTACCCATTTATAATCTTGCTAGCTGTGCCCGGCCATGCTATGCTGTGGCGTTGTCTGGTGGTGTTGGTGAGAACTTGTTGAGGTAGTGGTGGTATTGAATGTCTGTTGTAGGGTCTATGTCCCTGTGTAGTAGTGTATAGTTTTTATACATTGTCCATGTGTTGTGAATGCTTGGATTGTGTCCTGCTGCATAGTAGAAAGGGTTGGGCTGGATGGCCCTTAGGGGTCTCTGCAAACTCTTGGATTCTATGCTTCTATTATTATTATTATTATTATTATTATTATTATTATTATTATTATTATCATTATCATCATCATCATCTTCATCATCATTATTATGTAGAGGCTGGATGGCCATCTGTCAGGAGTGCTTGGATTGTGTCCTCCTGCATGGTAGAAGGAATACCACCACTACCTCAACAATTTCTCACCAACACCACCAGACAACGCCACAGCAACGCGTGGTCGGGCACAGCTAGTACAATATATTATTTTATTAGCATAGCACAATATAAGCATTATCTATTGCTATACTGTCCTCTTAACACTATATAGAAATCAAACATTTACTAATCTATATATATAAAAGAGTGATGGCATCACGGCGACCCACAAAACAACAACACTACAGGCCCCCCAACCTCAAAATTTGACAACACAACCCATCATCCACGCCTCTAGGTTGATAAAACAAAAAGAAAAGAAAAATAAAGTCCTAATTAGAGGGAGAGGAATAATTGCTTTTATCCAATTGCTGCCAGTTAGAAGGCTAAGCTCCTCCAACTTGGTCTCCTAGCAACCCAATAAAAAATAATTAAAAACACTAAAAAATAATTAAAAACACTAAAAGATTAATACAATAAAATACTATAATAACAGAAAATAACTAAAAATAATACAAAATAATAAAATATAATAAATAAAAAGATAACTTACAATAAAATTAATTAAAAAATACAAATAACGTTAAATAAAAATGACACAACAATTTTTAAACAATACCACCACCACTTTGCCACAGCAACGCGTGGCCGGGCACAGCTAGTAATATATATAATATAATAATATAATGTAATACAATATAATAATATTTATTTATTTATTAGTAATATTATTAGTAATATTTCATCTATATATATAAAAAGGTAATGAAATTTCGGCCAAGGACAAAACAATGAAACTACACATCCCAGAAACACTAAACTTGGCAGCACAACCCCTCATCCATGCCTCTAGGTTCATAAAACAAAAAGAAAAGAAAAATAAAGTCCTAATTAGAGGGAGAGGAATAATAGTTTTTTTATCCAATTCTTGCCAGTTAGAAGGCTAAGCTCTGTCTCCTAGCAACCTACTCAGCCCAGGGGACAGGCAGTTAGGCCTCACTTAGGCCTCTTCCACACTGCCTATAAGATACAGATTATCTGATTTTAACTGGATTACATGGCAATGTAGACTCAAGGCCCTTCCACACAGCTATTACCTATTTATAATCTTACTAGCTGTGCCCGGCCACGCGTTGCTGTGGCTTAGTCTGGTGGTGTTGGTCAGTCTACATTAGGTTGTATTGATGCTGTGACCTCCACCTTCTTTATACGCACATTAGTAGTAGTATTTGAAGTCTGTTACCTTCTTCAATTTTTGTGTTGATTGATAATTGCTTGAGATCCCTGTTGTCTTTGGTTTGTTGTTAATTGTAATGTCTGATTCTGCTGAGTGCGATTTATATTTTTATTGTGGTACAATAGTCTTTTTTTTTTGTTTTACCTGTGTAGGTGTTTATTATTATTGTTGTTGTAGTGATTATGAAGGTTGGATAAGTTAGATGCTACTGTATTGTTTTTTGGAGGCCCAGTGTAGCACTGACTGGCCTCTCAGCCTCAGTGCCTGGCTGTTTCTTGCCTGTGATGGTGCTGATTCTTGTTGTTGTTGTTGTTGTCATTGTTATTATTGTAATTGTTTTTTTGGAGGCCAAGTGTGAATGTAGGGATTGGGGAGGTGGATGAGTTGTGTTGTCAGATTTTGTATTTGTTATAGTCACAGTGCGTTGTTGTGAATTTTGTGGGTCCGGATTGTGGTTTTGTGGTGTGGTTGTGTTGTTACAACTGAGAGGCAAGGCTTTTGTGTTGTGTTGCCAAGTTTTGTATTTTTGGGGCGTTTAGTTGTGCTGTTATAGTCACGATGCATTGTTGTGAGTTTTGTGGGTCCGGATTGTGGTTTTGTGGTGTGGTTGTGTTGTTACAATCGGGAGGGAATGCTTTTGTGTTGTGTTGCCAAGTTTCATATTTCTGGGGCATTTAGTTGTGTTGTTATAGTCATGATGCGTTGTGAGTTTTGTGGGTCCGGTGTGGTTTTGTGGTGTGGTTGTGTTGTTACAACCGGGAGGCAAGGCTTTTACATTGTTTTGCCAAGTTTTGTATTTCTGGGGCGTTTAGTTGTGTTGTTATAGTGATGATGCGTTGTTGTGAGTTTTGTGGGTCCGGATTGTGGTTTTGTGTTGTGGTTGTGTTCTTACAACTGGGAGGCAAGGCTTTTGCATTGTGTTGTCAAATTTTGTATTTTTGGGGCGTTTAGTTGTGTTATAGTCACGATGCGTTGTTGTGAATTTTGTGGGTCCAGATTGTGGTTTTGTGGTGTAGTTGTGTTGTTACAACCGGGAGAAAAGTCTTTTGTGTTGTGTTGTCTAGTTTCGTATTTCTGGGGCGTTTAGTTGTGTTGTTATAGTCACGATGCATTGTTGAGTTTTGTGGGTCCGGATTGTGGTTTTGTGGTGTGGTTGTGTTGTTATAACCGGGAGGCAAGGTTTTTGCATTGTGTTGTCAAGTTTTGTATTTTTGGGGCATTTAGTTGTGCTGTTATAGTCACGATGCATTGTTGTGAGTTTTGTGGGTCCGGATTGTGGTTTTGTGGTGTGGTTGTGTTGTTACAATCGGGAGGGAATGCTTTTGTGTTGTGTTGCCAAGTTTCATATTTCTGGGGCGTTTAGTTGTGTTGTTATAGTCATGATGTGTTGTGAGTTTTGTGGGTCCGGTGTGGTTTTGTGGTGTGGTTGTGTTGTTACAACCGGGAGGCAAGGCTTTTACATTGTTTTGCCAAGTTTTGTATTTCTGGGGCGTTTAGTTGTGTTGTTATAGTGATGATGCGTTGTTGTGAGTTTTGTGGGTCCGGATTGTGGTTTTGTGTTGTGGTTGTGTTCTTACAACTGGGAGGCAAGGCTTTTGCATTGTGTTGTCAAATTTTGTATTTTTGGGGCGTGTAGTTGTGTTATAGTCACGATGCGTTGTTGTGAATTTTGTGGGTCCAGATTGTGGTTTTGTGGTGTACTTGTGTTGTTACAACCGGGAGAAAAGTCTTTTGTGTTGTGTTGTCTAGTTTCGTATTTCTGGGGCGTTTAGTTGTGTTGTTATAGTCACGATGCATTGTTGAGTTTTGTGGGTCCGGATTGTGGTTTTGTGGTGTGGTTGTGTTGTTATAACCGGGAGGCAAGGTTTTTGCGTTGTGTTGTCAAGTTTTATATTTCTGGGGCGTTTAGTTGTGTGCCAAGTTTTGTATTTCTGGGACGTTTAGTTGTGTTGTTATAGTCACGATGCATTGTTGTGAGTTTTGTGGGTCTGGATTGTGGTTTTGTGGTGTGGTTGTTTTGTTACAACCGGGAGGCAAGGCTTTTCCGTTGTGTTGTTAAGTTTTATATTTCTGGGGCATTTAGTTGTGTGCCAAGTTTCGTATTTCTGGGGCGTTTAGTTGTGTTGTTATAGTCACAATGCGTTGTTGTGAGTTTTATGGGTCTGGATTGTGGTTTTGTGATGTGGTTGTGTTGTTACAACCTGGAGGGAAGGCTTTTGCATTGTGTTGCCAAGTTTCGTATTTCTGGGGCGTTTAGTTGTGTTGTTATAGTCACAATGCGTTGTTGTGAGTTTTATGGGTCTGGATTGTGGTTTTGTGATGTGGTTGTGTTGTTACAACCTGGAGGGAAGGCTTTTGCATTGTGTTGCCAAATTTCATATTTCTAGGATGTTTAGTTTTGTTGTTATAGTCACTGCGCAAACAACTTTATCATTTTATATATATAGATATTATCTGCTTTGAACTGCATTATCTTGAGTCCACACTGCCAGATAATTCCCTTCAGTGTGCATTTTATACAGCTTTTTTTTATATACTGCTGTGTAGTGGAGCCTCCGGTGGCCTAGGGGATAAAAGCCTTGTGACTTGAAGGTTGTGCTGCTGACCTGAAGGCTGCCAGGTTCGAATCCCACCCGGGGAGAGCGCGGATGAGCTCCCTCTATCAGCTCCAGCTCCATGCGGGGACATGAGAGAAGCCTCCCACAAGGATGGTAAAAACATCAAAACATCCGGGTGTCCCCTGGGCAACGTCCTTGCAGACGGCCAATTCTCTCACTCCAGAAGCAACTCCGGTTGCTCCTGACACGAAAAAAAACAGCTGTGTAGAAGGGGCCTCATATAATCCAGTTCTAAGCAGATAATATAACATTATAAATATACAGTAGAGTCTCACTTATCCAACATAAACAGGCCGGCAGAACTTTGGATAAGTGAATATGTTGGATAATGAGAAGGGATTCAGAAAAAGCCTATTAAACATCAAATTAGGTAATGATTATGCAAATTAAGCACCAAAACATCATGTTATACAACAAATTTGACAGAAATAGTAGTTCAATGCTCAGTAATGCTATGTTGTAATTACTGTATTTACAAATTTAGCACCAAAATATCACAATGAATTTCAAACACTGACTACAAAAACATTGACTACTAAAAGGCAGACTGCATTGGTAATCCAGAACACTGGATAAGCGAATGCTGGATAAGTGAGATTCTACTGTAATATGAAATAATTACTGTGGTAATCCAGTCCAACCCAATTCTGCCATGGAGGACACAATCGAAGCACGCCCAACAGATAGGCACCCAGCCTCTCAATAATAATAATAATAATAATAATAATAAGAAGAAGAAGAAGAAGAAGAAGAAGAAGAAGATACAATCATAAGGTTAGGAGACTAAGGATCATCCAGTTCAACTTCCTTTTACCATGCAAGACGACACAAACCAAGCACTCCTGACAGATGGCCATCCAAGATCTGCACAATAATAATACAAATCGAAACAGAATTAGACAGTTAGGAGAGACCCCTAAAGGCCATCCAGTCCAACCCAAATCTGCCATTGGACAATACCATCCAAGCACTCCCAACAGATGGCCGGCCAGCCTCTCAATACTACTACTACTACTACTACTACTACTACTAATAATAATAATAATAATAATAATAATAATAATAATAATATCATACAATCCTAAGGTTTGGAGTGACCCCTAAGGATCATCCAGATAAACTTCCTTTTACCATGCAGGAGGACACAATCCAAGCACTCCTGACAGATGGCCATCCAGCCTCTACATAATAATGATGATAAAGATGATGATGATGATGATGATAATAATAGAAGCATAGAATCCAAGAGTTTGCAGAGACCCCTAAGGGCCATCCAGCCCAACCCTTCCTACTATGCAGCAGGACACAATCCAAGCATTCACGACACATGGACAACGTATAAATACTATACAATACTACACAGGGACATAGACCCCCCTCTACCCTCACCACTCACAGTACACAAACAACCAAATGCATACTAAAAATAAAGACAACCATACAACAGACATTCAATACCACCACTACCTCAACAATTTCTCACCAACACTACCAGACGCCACAGCAACGCGTGGCCGGGCACAGCTAGTGTAATATAAATATAAAATTATAATAGTGTATTATAATTATATTGTATTACATTATAACATTATTATCAATATTATATGTATATACAATATATTGTGGAGCCTCCGGTGGCGCAGTGTGTTAAAGCACTGAGCTGCTGAACTTGCAGACAAAAAGGTCGTAGGTTCGAATCCCGGGAGCGGAGTGAGTGCCCGCTGTTAGCTCCAGCTCCTGCCAACCTAGCAGTTCGAAAACATGCAAATGTGAGTAGATCAATAGGTACCACTCCAGCGGGAAGGCAACGGCGCTCCATGCAGTCATGCTGGCCACATGACCTTGGAGGTGTCTATGAACAACGCCGGCTCCTCGGCTTAGAAATGGAGATGAGCACCAACCCCCAGAGTCGGTCACGACTGGACTTAACATCTGGGGAAACCTTTACCTTTACCTATACAATATATTATATTATTAATAAATGTTTGATTTCTATATCTATTTTATATACCGATATATTAGTGAAATTGAGCTTTTTTTCATGTCAGGTGCGACTTGAGAAGTTGCAAGTCACTTCTGGCGTGAGAGAGTTGGCTGTCTGCAAGGATGCTGCCCAGGGGATGCCCAAATGTTTTACCATCCTGTAGGAGGCTCCTCTCATATCCCCGCATAGGCAGCTGGAGCTGACAGACGGAAGCTCACCCCGCTCCTTGTATTAGAAACATCAACCTTTCTATCATCAGTCCTTCCAACACAAGGGTTTAACCCATTGAGCCACCAAGGACTCCAATGAGTGGTTTAAGAAGCCCCGATATAACACAACATATGAATCCTCTGCTTAGGATGCAACTCCATCGCTGCATTTGTATTAGAATAATATAAACGGCCTAGATGAACCATGGGGTCTTTCCCAACTCTATTATTATTCTAGGATTCTAATGCAAACTGGAACGAAAATCTCCCTTTCCTGCTCATATGGTGATGGTTTCTCTGAAGCAAACCACTGCTTCCCATGTGCCAGGTTTATAAATGCGTATAACAATAAACGTTCTGCATGTATTTATTTTTTTAGCAAGATTTTTTTGGAAAGAAAAGCAGGCAAACATTTTTGCAACTTCATCTGCAGGGGGAGCTAGAACCTAAGGGAAAATCTCATGCAAGTTTTTCTCTTTACTGAGAAAGCATCTGGGTTGTTTCTACATGTGTGTTCTTGTACATACAGATGTCACAGGAGAGACCGAAAAGCTACGCTCTTAAAAAGGCAAATCAAAACTGTAAACCACACGTTTCCTCTTTACATTTTGAGACTAGATCTGGATTCGTGAATACTCTTGAGCAGGCATGGGCAAACTTTGGCCCTCCAGGTGTTTTGGACTTCAACTCCCACAATTGCTAACAGCCTACCGACATGCAAATGTGAGTAGATCAATAGGTACTATTTTGGTGGGAAAAGGCAGAGACGCTCCAAGCAATCTTGCCGGCCACACGACCAGGAGGTGACAACACTTGAAATTGGCTTGAAATTGGAGAAAAGCACCTCCCAGAGCCAGAGATGAGCACCGCCTCCAGAAGCCAGAAATGAAAGGAGAAGCCTTTGCCTTTGTTTGTGTGTCTTCATTGTAAAGGCATTGAATGTTTGCCTATGTATATATAATACCCATATTATGATATACTAATAATATAATATATTGTATATACATATAATATTGAAAATAATATTATAATGTAATACAATATTATAATAATAATACGTGATTATAATTGTATATTATATATTACATGTAATATTACTAATAATTGCAGTATAGTGGTATAGTACAATATAGTAATATATAATGCTTATATTGTGCTGTGCTTATAATATACATATAATATTGATAATAATATTATATTGTAAAACATTATCATAATACACTATTATAATTGTATATTATATATCACATGTAATATTACTAATAATTGCAGTATAGTGGTATAGTACAATATAGTAATATATAATACTTATATTGTGCTATGCTAATAATATACATATAATATTGATAATAATATTATGATGTAATACATTATCATAATACACTATTATAATTGTATATTATATATCACATGTAATATTACTAATAATTGCAGTATAGTGGTATAGTACAATATAGTAATATATAATACTTATATTGTGCTATGCTAATAATATACATATAATATTGATAATAATATTATGAAATACAATATAATAATATAATATAATACAATATAATAATAATACACTATTATAATTATATCTATATATATAAAATGATAAAGTTGTTTGCGCAGTGACTATAACAACAAAACTAAACATCCCAGAAATACGAAATTTGGCAACACAATACAAAAGGCTTGCCTCCAGGTTACAACAACACAACCACACCACAAAACCACAACCCAGACCCACAAAACTCACAACAACGCATCATGCGATAACAACACAACTAAACGCCCCAGAAATACAAAACTTGGCAACACAATGCAAAAGCCTTGCCTCCCAGTTGTAACAACACAACCACACCACAAAACCACATAGGACCCACAAAACTCACAACAATGCATTGTGACTATAACAACACAACTAAACGCCCCAGAAATACGAAACTTGGCAACACAACGCAAAAGCCTTCACTCCAGGTTGTAACAACACAACCACACCACAAAACCACAATCCGGACCCATAAAACTCACAACAACACATCGTGACTATAACAACATAACTAAACGCCCCAGAAATACGAAACTTGGCACACAACTAAACGCCCCAGAAATATAAAACTTGACAACACAACGCAAAAGCCTTGCCTCCCAGTTGTAACAATACAACCACACCACAAAACCACAATCTGGACCCACAAAACTCACAACAATGCATCGTGACTATAACAACACAACTAAACGCCCCAGAAATACGAAACTTGGCACACAACTAAACGCCCCAGAAATACAAAACTTGACAACACAACACAAAAGCCTTTTCTCCCGGTTGTAACAACACAACTACACCACAAAACCACAATCCGGACCCACAAAATTCGCAACAACGCATCGTGACTATAACACAACTAAACGCCCCAGAAATACAAAATTTGACAACACAATGCAAAAGCCTTGCCTCCCAGTTGTAAGAACACAACCACAACACAAAACCACAATCCAGACCCACAAAACTCACAACAACGCATCATGACTATAACAACACAACTAAACGCCCCAGAAATACAAAACTTGGCAAAACAATGCAAAAGCCTTGCCTCCCAGTTGTAACAACACAACCACACCACAAAACCACACTGGACCCACAAAACTCACAACAACGCATCATGACTATAACAACACAACTAAACGCCCCAGAAATACGAAACTTGGCAACACAACACAAAAGCATTCCCTCCTGATTGTAACAACACAACCACACCACAAAACCACAATCCGGACCCACAAAACTCACAACAGTGCATCGTGACTATAACAACACAACTAAACACCCCAGAAATACAAAACTTGGCATACAACTAAACGCCCCAGAAATACAAAACTTGGCAACACAACACAAAAGCCTTGCCTCTCAGTTGTAACAACACAACCACACCACAAAACCACAATCCGGACCCACAAAGCTCACAACAACGCATTGTAACTATAACAAATACAAAATTTGACAACACAACTCATCCACCTCCCCAATCCCTACATTCACACTTGGCCTCCAAAAAAACAATTACAATAATAACAATGACAGCAACAACAACAATAAGAATCAACACCATCACAGGCAAGAAACAGCCAGGCACTGAGGCTGAGAGGCCAGTCAGTGCTACACTGGGCCTCCAAAAAACAATACAGTAGCATCTAACTTATCCAACCTTCATGACCACTACAACAACAATAATAATAAACAGCTACACAGGCAAAACAAAAAAAAAGACTACTGTACCACAATAAAAATATAAACCGCACTCAGCAGAATCAGACATTACAACTAACAACAAACCAAAGACAACAGGGATCTCAAGCAATTATCAATCAACACAAAAATTGAAGAAGGTAACAGATTTCAAATACTACTACTAATGTGAGTATAAAGAAGGGTTGAGGTCACAGCATAAATACAACCTAATGTACACTGACCAACACCACCAGACTAAGCCACAGCAACGCGTGGCCGGGCACAGCTAGTATTGTATATTATATATTACATATATTACATGTAATATTACTAATAATAATAATGACTCTGGAATATTCTATACAAGACTCATCCATCCCTAAATGGATCATGTTAATATATTTGGTTAATGATCCCCGTCCCCTCGATCATAGGTTTGTGGTAATTGTTATTTATTGTTTTTTAGTTGTATACTTTTACCTTGTTTTAATAATGTTGTTATTATGCTGTCTATGTAATGTATGTTGTTGTATTTATGATTGGAAACCGCTCTGAGTCCCTTTGGGGAGGTAGAGCGGTATATAAATAAAGTTTTACTTACTTTACTTACTAATATTGCAATTTAGTAATACAGTACAATATTATATTGATATTGTGCTATGCTAATAATAAAATATATTGTATGTACATATAACTTGTAAGCCGCCCTGAGTCCCCTTCGGGGTGAGAACGGCGGGATATAAACGTCGCTAATAAATAATAATAATAATAATAATAATAATAATAATAATAATAATAATAATAGCTATGTATGTAAATGCTGTAATCCGCTCTGGGACCCTAGGGGAGAAGGGCGGAAAATAAAAAAGTATTATTATTATTATTATTATTATTATTATTATTATTATTATTATTATTCACAGTGTCCACTGTTTGAACGTTTGCCTATGTATATATAATACTCATATTATGCTATACTAATAATATAATATATTGCAGGGGTCCTCAAACTTTTAAAGCAGAGGGCCGGTCCTTCAGACTGTGGAGGGGCCGAATTATCATTTGAAAAAAAATACGAACAAATTCCTGTGCACACTGCACATGTCTTATTTGTAGTGCAAAACAACAACAACAATGAAAGAACAATACAATATTTAAAAATGAAAACAATTGTAACCAACATAAACCTATCAGGATTTCAATGGGAAGTGTGGGCCTGCTTCTGGCCAATGAGATAGTCAAATTAATTAGGATTGTTGTTGTTGTGCCTTCAAGTCATTTCAGACTTTGGGCCAGCCTAAAAATTTTTACTTATTAATTTACTAAATTTATTTACTACATTTATATCCTGCCCTTCTCACCCCAAAGGGAACTCAGAGAAGCTGTATGTACATACAATATATTATATTATTAGCATAGCACAATATCAGCAATATATATTACTATATTGAACTATGCCACTATACTGTAATATTATATGTAATATATAACATACAATTAATATTATTATATGGTATTATTATTATTAGTATAATATTGTATAACATTACATTATTATCAATATTATATGTATATTATTAAATATATTATTAAAAATGATATAAAAATATTATGTTATAAAACTAAGGGCAGGGGCCAGGTAAATGAACTTGGAAGGCCGCATCCGGCCCCCGGGCCTTAGTTTGGGGACCCCTGATATATTGTATATACATATAATATTGATAATAATATTATAACAATGTAATACAATATAATAAGAACAATACACTATTATAATTGTATCTATATATATAAAAGGGTAATGAAATTTAGGCCTAGGACAAAACAACAAAACTACACATCCCAGAAACACTAAACTTGGCAGCACAACCCCTCATCCATGCCTCTACGTTCATACAACAAAAAGAAAAGAAAAATAAAGTCCTAATTAGAGGGAGAGGAATAATTGTTTTTATCCAATTGCTGCCGGTTAGAAGGCTAAGCTCTGCCCACTTGGTCTCCTAGCAACCTACTCAGCCTAGGGGACAGGCAGAGTTAGGCCTCACTTAGGCCTCTTCCACACTGCCGATAAAATACAGATTATCTGATTTTAACTGGATTATATGGCAGTGTAGACTCAAGGCCCTTCCACACAGCTATATAACCCATTTATAATCTTACATTATCTGCTTTGAACTGGATTATCTTGACTCTACACTGCCATATAATCCAGTGTGCATTTTATACAGCTGTGTAGAAGGGGCCTCATATAATCCAGTTCTAAGCAGATAATGTAAGATTATAAATATACATTAGAGTCTCACTTATCCAACATAAACAGGCCAGCAGAACATTCGATAATCGAATATTTTGGATAATAAGGGATTCAAGAAAAGCCGATTAAACATCAAATTAGGTAATCATTATATAAATTAAGCACCAAAACATCAAGTTATACAACAAATTTGACAGAAAAAGTACAGTAGAGTCTCACTTATCCAACATTCACTTATCCAACTTTCTGAATTATCCAACGCTTTTTTGTAGTCAATGTTTTCAATGCATTGTGATATTTTGGTGCCTAAATTCGTAAATACAGTAATTACTACATAGCATTAATGTGTATTGAACTACGTTTTCTGTCAAATTTGTTGTATAACATGATGTTTTGGTGCTTAATTTGTAAAATCATAACCTATTTTGATGTTTAATAGGCTTTTTCTGAATCTCTCCTTATTATCCAACATATTCGCTTATCCAACGTTCTGCCGACCCGTTTATGTTGGTTAAGTGAGACTCTACTGTAGTTCCATGCGCAGTAATGCTATGTAGTAATTACTGTATTTACAAATTTACCACCAAAATATCACAATGAATTTAAAACACTGACTACAAAAACACTGACTACTAAAAGGCCGTCTGCATTGGATAATCTAGAACATTGGATAAGCGAATGTTGGATAAGTGAGATTCTACAGTAAGGTAACGACGCTCTATGAAGTCATGCCACATGACCTTGGAGGAGTCTATGGACAATGCCAGCTCTTCAGCTTAGAAATGGAGATGAGCACCAACCCCCAGAGTCAGACACGACTGGACTTAATGTCAGGGGGAAACCTTTACCCTTTACCTTAACAACCACCAATTCCTCAATACTTTATTTCCCATACCATCATACTTCGCCACAGCAACACATGGCCGGGCACAGCTAGTATTATATTTTACATGTAATATTACTAATAATATTGCAATATAGTTGTATAGTACAATATAGTAATCTATAATGCTTATATTGTGCTATGCTAATAATATAATATATTATATGTGCATATAACTTGTAAGCCGCCCTGAGTCCCCTTCGGGATATAAATGTCACTAATTAATAATAATAATAATAATAGTAATGTAAATGCTGTAATCCACTCTGAGACCCCTAGGGAAGAAGGGCGAAATATAAATAAAATATATTATATTGTTATTGTTGCTATTATTATTATTATTCACAGCATCCACTGTGTTGGACACTGGGTGTATTATTATTATTATTATTATTATTATTATTATTATTATTATTACTATTACAGCTACTTGTGTTGGATGCTGGTTGCTATTTTTCATCCTCCGCAATCCCCTGGAATATAGATCTGAACATGTAATCCTTATGTAAAGAGAGGACTGATCTAGCATGATCGCCATCCGCTCCTGCTTTCTATGTGAACAGATTCAACAATCTGAGAAAGAGAGTCTTATCTTTACTCTTGAATCTCCAATGACGAAAGGCCGCAGAGCCATAACGCTCCCCTTCTGCCACATTCCTCTTGTAATAACTTAAAAGTACATTACAGAAAGCCCAGGCAAGACATCGGGAAAAGAGATGTGAGCAAGCTCACTAAATTATTCATTTTCAAGGAGACAGGCTGCCTTGACATATTGAAGGAACCTGCTGGGAGTATGTTAACCACCACGATAGTTCTCACTTGTACCACAAGCATGAAACAATGAACATGTACTTTCACAATGTAGCAAAACTAAGGACTTCATCCTAGGACCCTAGAAGCACAACCACGAATGCAGCAGTAAGCGGAAAGACACACAGCATCAAAGGAGACAAAGACGTTACCCTCAAACAGATATCCACACAAAGTAGAGGACGGCAAGGTCTACTCCTTCCAATAAGCCAGACTTCCTACCTGTCGGAGACCTTTCAACAACTTCTTCCTTTTCCTGAGGTGCTGACACAGGTTGTGGTCATTCTCCCGGTCCGAACTGTAGTGATGGTCGTGCAGGCTATTTTTTTTCAGATGATACGACAGTCCATTCGTAATCATGTTCCGTTTCTTTTTCACCAAGAGATCCTGATGGTCTTCCACGGGGTCGTGGGGCTTCACGACTACATCCTTCTGTTGAAACAGGGGTCAGAGAGAAAAGAAGCTGAAAGATTGGTCAAGAAGAAGACAACCTCTGGAGAAGAAGCCTCCACTGGACTTCAAACAAGTTAGAAGAGACGCCCAGAGGGCATCTAGTCCACACCCTTAAGTCAGACAAAAAAAAACACAATTAAAGCACCTCCAGGCTCTGTTTACAAACCTCCAGAGAGGTTTAATCACTATAGGAATGGAGTGCTAGTGCTCTTTAAGTGTCAATACTGTTATAAAGTAGAGTTGCGATTATCCAATTTCCGGATATCCAATGTACCGTATTATCCAACGTGCCAGGCCACATGGCCCAAGGTGCTTGAAGGAGGGATGAGACTCTTCCCTCCAGCAAGCACCCGACACTTTGGAGAGGCCTGGTGCGTGTTGCTAGGCATCAACGTGCAGCAGGCTTCTCTAAACCGGGGGCTTGCCGGAGGGATGAGACTCTTCCCTCCAGCAAGCACCCAAAACTTTGGAGAAGCATGGTGCGTTTTGCTAGGCATCAATGTGCAGTGGGCTTCTCTAAACCGGGGGCTTGCCGGAGGGATGAGACTCTTCCCTCCAGCAAGCACCCAACACTTTGGAGAAGCCTGGAGCATGTTGCTAGGCATCAACATGCAGTGGGCTTCTCTAAACTGAGTGCTTGTCAGAGGGACGAGACTCTTCCCTCCAGCAAGCACCCGACACTTTGGAGAAGCCTGGTGCGTGTTGCTAGGCATCAACATGCAGTGGGTTTCTCTAAACCGGGGGCTTGCTGGAGAGATGAGACTCTTCTCTCCGGCAAGCACCCAAAACTTTGGAGAAGCATGGTGCGTGTTGCTAGGCATCAATGTGCAGAGGGCTTCTCTAAACTGAGTGCTTGCCGGAGGGATGAGACTCTTCCCTCCGGCAAGCACCCAGCTTGCCGGGAGGGATAATAGGGCCTCCCTATTATCCGACAGTTTTGGTTCTCTGACATTCGGCCTGCCCGTTTATGTCGGATAACCGGAACTCTACTGTACCTTTTTTGGGGAGTTTTCCCTAACAGTATGCAACCACTCAGGAAGGAAGCATCTATTGAGAAATGATTACCGAGTGAATAGGATTAAACATGAGATTGATCTCCACGCTAAAGTGAATTAAATGTTCTCTGATAACTCGTTGCATGTACTGTCAATAGACTTAATTTATAATCTATGCTTTCAGCCATTTACTCAACCAGCAGGAAGGATATCAAGGTTCGTTGAGTAGAGTGATCTGAAGGATAGCATGATATTATGTGACTAAAGATGATGCTTGGAATTACTACCTGCCAAAAACCATGAGCTGTGAGCTCTCTCTGGTTGTGAATCATGAGAGCTGCACCAAAAAGTTAAACTCAATGGACTCGAGATGCAGACATTTATCTGATTATACTCCTTGGTGAATGAGATGATGTGTGAGACAATCTGGAGGTCAATGGTAAAATCCGGGATAGATGGGACAGAAATCGTATTTGGGTAAACAATGAATTATCTATAACTTGAAATCAACTATGTGTGGGAGGCGGTCTTCATTTTTCCTCTGCAAAATCTCCTTTCATAAGATCTCCACAATGAATAATAATAAGAACAACAACAACAACAACAACAACAACAACAACAACTTTATTTTTATACTCAGGTGAATTCAGGGGCATATGACCTTCCATCCGAGAATCACAAAAACAACATTACAAAGCCTCAATGGGACAAGAAGGAAGGAAACGGTTTCCCTTTGCCACAATTCACTCCTGGCTGATCCACCCAGGAACAAACTAAACATAAGCACCATTTGGAAAGCAATATTATGTGCTCTTAGTAGTAGATTAATGAATGTAATTATCTCCCATTGTGGAAGTGCATGCTACAAACCCTGTAATTTATAGACCGCTATAAAGTTCTAATGCGTTCTTATGTCCGTAAGCTGCTTAACCATAATCTGATGTATTTGTGCCCAGCCTTCTTCCTAAGTGGTTCTCAACCATGCAGTGAGAATAAATCCTTTCAACCCAGTTACTCCTGCTTTAGTGTGACTCAACTGGAGAAACCAACCTTTTGGTTGAGTGCTGAAAAGATAACAGATGCTGGAACACAAAACCTGCTGCTAGTGGTAATTGCTGGGATTTATTCACACTCCCACTGCATTTACGCTCCCACCAATCCATAAAATAGGTCCAAGACAACTCACAACAACAATCATTCAAAATTGCCCGCTTCAAAAGACAGGCTTGTCCAATTCAGTATGTACAAGTGAAGTATGATTTCAATATCACTCCTATGAGAGGTCCTCTTTGTGATCAAAACATAGAAATGAGAACACAAACACGGTGCTATGTCTACACGCATCAACAAATGCTTGAATGAAGGAGAATCTTTCACTGGATAGTAAGAAGGTTTCAAAAGGATGAGTTATCTGCCTAGGTCAGTGGTTCCCAAACTTATTTGGCCTGCCACCCCCTTTCCAGAAAAAATATGACACAGCACCCCCTGGAAAGAGGGGCATGGCTTAGAGGGGGTGGGCGTGGCTCCTGCTCAAGAGGGTGGGGCTGAGCTTCTCCCCTAGTCCAAGATGCAGGGCTGGAAGGGGGAGGGGGAGGTGGGCGGGGCCACAAATGGGCGGCCAGGACTGGGATGGGCGGAGTTACGAGCTCTGAGGTAGGGCTGAGCATCTATCCCTGTCCTGTGGCGCCTGCCAGGACAAAGGGGGCGGGGCTAGAGGAGGGGGCGGGGCCTCTTCCCAAGTGCCTGACAGGGCTGAACCTCTATACCCCGCCCCCGTGTTCTAACAAGTGCCTCAGGGAAGATATAGCCCCGCCCTTTAGTCCTAAAAGATATCTTAGGAAAAGTATAGAGTCTCAGCTCTGTCTCGGGCTCTTGGGAAGAGGCCCCGCCCCCGCCCCTGGCCCCGCCCCATGTCCTAATAGGTGCCATCACCTCCCCCCTGGATCGCTGCAGAGCCCACCAGGGGGCGGTAGTGCCTACTTTGGGAATCACTGGTCTAGGTCCTGATTCATTTGAAAAATCAATGCTGTCACTATCAGTATGCAGAACATGATGGAGGCAACCCACCCAATGCATTGTTGCCTCCCCTTTTCTGCAGAATGACCCTCCCGCTTATTTATTTACAGTACTTCTATTCCACCCTTCTCACCCAAAAGGGACTCAAAGCAGATTACAGGATATACACATGTGGCAAATATTCAATGCCGTTTATACACTGACAAGAAAGACAATTGTACATAGATAGAGGTGTACAATGTTCCCTCACTACTTCGTGGTTCGCTTTTTGTGGACTATGTTCATAAACTTCCTCCTTGGTGGAATCATTGGCATTTTTCTGGTATTCCCTTTATAGGTGCCTTAAAATACATCCCCGCTCTTAAGCGACACCTACTCACATTTTGCTTTCAAACCGCTAGGTAGGCAGAAGCTGGGCTTAAAGCCAGGAGCTCACCCCAACCCGGTTTTCGAACTGTCAACCTTTTGATTGACAAGATTGACTGTACCTGGTAAAGTAACCTGCTGTGCTAAAGCAGGACACATAAAAATCCATAATTTGACTTCCACATCTGCCCTGAGATAGATTGATCCATGACACCCCCAGACTGCATCAATAGGAGAATAGCATCCAGATTAAGAGGAGTCAGAGTCCCTCTCTCTTCCGCTTGGGTCGGACCTCACCTGGAATAACCCTGAGTCCAGTTCTGGGCAAAGCAAATCAAGAAGAAGATGGACAAGATAGAAACTCAGTTAGAGAAGAATGCCAAAAAGGTGTTGTCGAAAGCTTTCATGGCCGGAATCACGGGGTTGTTGTGTGTTTTCCGGACTGTACGGCCATGTTCCAGAAGTATTCTCTCCTGACGTTTTGCCCACATCTATGGCAGGCATCCTCAGAGGTTGTCCTCCAATATATATACCTCACAACCTCTGAGGATGCCTGCCATAGATGTGGGCGAAACGTCAGGAGAGAATACTTCTAGAACATGGCCATACAGCACGGAAAACGCACAACAACCCAGTGCCAAAAATGGTCTTGAAGCCAAACCCTATAAGTACAGGCTTGGGGAGCTAGGGAGGATAGGTTCCAGGAGAAATAATGTCACAGTTTATCCCACCACAAGTCACCCATTAAATGCAGCACTTTATCCATCTGTCTCACCCATTGGGTTTGCAATAGACACTCCTCGCCCTTTGGCCCAGTTCGCTCTCATTTAATCCTTGTTGTGTTTTTGAAATATGTTCTACTATGCCATTTTTACTATTTTACTATGTTACTGTGTATAATTGTTTTTGTCTTGATTTTACTTTTATTTGTTGATGATGTGTATTATGTATGTACAGTAGAGTCTCACTTATCTAACACTCACTTATCCAACGTTCTGGATTATCCAACGCTTTTTTGTAGTCAATTTTTTCAATACATCATGATATTTTGGTGCCAAGTTTGTAAATACAGTAATTTCTACATAGCATTACTGTGTATTGAACTACTTTTTCTGTCAAATTTGTGGTATAACATGATGTTTTGGTGCTTAATTTGTAAAAGCGTAACCTAATTTGACGTTTAATAGGCTTTTCCTTACTCCCTCCTTATTATCCAACATATTCACTTATCCAACGTTCTGCGGCCCGTTTATGTTGGATAAGTGAGACTCTACTATATTTTATTTTGTTTTATTGTAATTACCTGGATTTAACTCCATGTTACCCTTTTTCCCCTAAAATAAGACATCCCCAGAAAATAAGACATAGTAGAGGTTTTGCTGAATTGCTAAATATAAAACCTCCCCTGAAAGTAAGACCTAGCAAAGGTTTTGTTTGGAAGCAGGCCCGCCAAACAGAACACCAGAGCATGCAGGGTCGGTAAATGTAAGTACCATAAAGTGTTGTACATGGAAATATTGGTAGTAACAAGAAATTCTTGATAGGATTCACAGTTTGTCTGGTTATGCTGGTTTATGATGACAACTACTGTACAGTATATAATAAATGTTCTTTTTTTGTTCAACAATAAATGTGAATTCTTCTTCATGGAAAAATAAGACATCCCCTGAAAATAAGACCTAGAGCATCTTTGGGAACAAAAATTAATAAAAGACACTATTTTATTTTTGGGGAAACACAGTAGCTGCCCCAAGTATCTTTGGGGAGATGGAGGCGGGGTGCAAAAATAAAGTTATTGTTATTATTATTCTGTTGCACTAACTACAAGTAAAAATAAAACAGAAGCAAAGAAATGCATATACAGGCATATTGCGCGCATTTGTAATGTGGCCTGAAGGTTACCAGCAGAGGAAATGTTATTGCTTTCGCTTGGAACAACACAAACAGAAAAGGGGAGGAGAAAGAGCTCCACTTTATTGCAAATTGCTGGGGAATAATTCATCAAATCCCCAGCCCAAAGACATCTATTTTCTACTGCACCTTCATTTAGAAACACTTGTTGTATGAAGTTATGAATTGCCTGTTTTAGTTATAGCGTTGAGGAGGAATGTGTGCTCCATCCAGCCGAATTGAATCAATACTCTCCCAAGTACGATTATCTCTCCGTCTACCTAAAGTATTTGTGTTTGTGTGCTTGTTGGTTGGTCAGTTTGTACCACCACAGCTCCTCCATGGCTTAGTGGATCTGGATCAGACTAGGCACACAGACCCTTTATGAGCCAAATTAAAATAATGGAGGGGTTTGAACAATAAAACCCACCCTGTTTGGGCCCAGGGCAGAGGAACGAAGCTGATTTGTTATGGCTGTGGCACAGCTGGTTAGTAGCCAGCTGCAATAAATCACTACTGACCAAGAGGTCATGAGTTCGAAGCCAGTCCGGGTCGGATTGAGCACCCAACCATTAAATAGCCTAGCTCGCTGTTGACCTAAGCAACCCGAAAGACAGTTGCATCTGGTGAGTAGGAAATTTAGGTACAGCTTTATGCAGGGAGGCTAATTTAACTACTGTATGTACTCGAATATAAGCCGACCCGAATATAACCCGAGGCATCTAATTTTACCACAAAAAAACTGAGAAATCATTGACTCAAGTATAAGCTGAGGGTGGGAAATTTCAGAAATAAAAATAGACACCAATAAAATTACATTAATTGAGGCATCAGTAGGTTACATGTTTTTGAATATTTACATCAAGCTCTAACTTAAGATACAACTGTCTAACTCTGATTAAATCATTATTTTCATCTTCTTCAATGTAAATGTACTTCTTATGTATCCTTTTAATAATAATAGAGTAAAATAATACATGTAATAATAATAATAAATGCAGGGAAATAATACATGTAATAATAAATAGAGTAGAATAATAAATGTAATAATAATAAGATCAGAATGAAATAATAAATGTATTAATAATAATAAAAATAGAGTAAAATAAATAAGCTGACCCAAATATAAGCCAACCAAAATCCTCACCCAAGTATAAGCCATGGGGGGCTTTTGTTTAATCCTAAAAAAAGGGCTCAAACACTAGGCTTATACTCAAGTATATACAGGAATTTATGACGCCATAAAATCTCCAGCAGTGTGCAGAAGAATGAGGAAGTACTCCATCAAGGACTCGGTGTCACAAGTGGACTGTGATGCGGCAGCTCCCCCTGTGGCCGGAATCGAGCATACCCTCATGAAAGCCGGAAGCTGGAAAATGTTAAATTGCCTCTGTGTTTGTCTATATATGTTGTATGTCTAATAGCACTGAATGTTTGCCATGTATATGTGCATTGAGATCTGCCCTGAGTCCCCTTCGGGGTGAGAAGGGCGGAATATAAATACTGTAAAGAAATAAATAAAATAAAGATGATTGGTTATGGCTAGGTGAAGGATTGGCAGTTGCTAGGTGAAGTGGCCTTCTGTGATGGCCAAAGTCTGCCCATGCCTGCTGGAGATGCTCCTAAGGAGTGCTCTGCCTTTTTGTTATGGTTTCCATAATGTGTGCAAAGTCCCTGCACGAACCTACGCTCTTGATAGACAAATAAATATTTTAACAAATGCAAACCCACAGATGACTGCTTTTTCATTTACTCCCAGCTGCCGGCAACAACAAAGCTTGCACTCTGATCTTCCTATTAACCAAGCAGACATCGATTCATAAAAGGCTAAGGTACATGAAAATAAATGGCTGTGACATCACTTATGTTGCCTACAACGCTTTAATGGAGGCACATAAAAGGATGGCCTGTCAGAAATGGAAGAACGATTACGAGCCCATCAAAGGGGCATTGTATTCTCTTCTCTCTCATAAAATTGAAGGACGAGGAGGACCTATTTGGGGTCTAGTCAGGGGGAAAATGCCCATATTTACATATTTCCTCAATATGGGCCTCCTCCCATGGATGTAGGTGAACCACAACGCCGATAAATCCCCCCAAAGACCTCCAGTAGAGAGAGTCAGAAACACTAGGATGTCTATGGTGGAGGAAAAACAGAAAATTTAGGATGAAATTATCCTTGTATGAAAGCCTTCACTTGGGTGGTGGGCAGAATGGTGTTTGTGAAGGACATTGGCAGGGTTCTTGGACATGTCTACAGCGCTCTCTATAACTGGGATGTCTGTGGTGGAGGAAATACATGAAATTTAGAATGACATTTTCCCCGAATGGAAAGCCTTCACAAGGTTGGAGGCAGGATAGTGTTTGTGGAGGACATTGGCAGGGCTCTTGGACATGTTTAAGGTGCTCTCTATAACTGGGATGTCTGTGGTGGAGGAAATACATGAAATTTAGAATGACATTTTCCCCGAATGGAAAGCCTTCACTAGGGTGGGGGCAGGATAGTGTTTGTGGAGGACATTGGCAGGGCTCTTGGACATGTTTAAGGCGCTCTCTATAACTGGGATGTCTGTGGTGGAGGAAATACATGACATTTAGAATGACATTTGCCCCGAATGGAAAGCCTTCACTAGGGTGGGGGCAGGATAGTGTTTGTGGAGGACATTGGCAGGGCTCTTGGACATATTTAAGGTGCTCTCTATAACTGGGATGTCTGTGGTGGAGGAAATACATGAAATTTAGAATGACATTTTCCCCGAATGGAAAGCCTTCACTAGGGTGGGGGCAGGATAGTGTTTGTGGAGGACATTGGCAGGGCTCATGGACATGTCTACAGCGCTCTCTATAACTGGGATGTCTGTGGTGGAGGAAATACATGAAATTTAGAATGACATTTTCCCCGAATGGAAAGCCTTCACTAGGGTGGGGGCAGGATAGTGTTTGTGGAGGACATTGGCAGGGCTCATGGACATGTCTACAGTGCTCTCTATAACTGGGATGTCTGTGGTGGAGGAAATACATGAAATTTAGAATGACATTTTCCCCGAATTGAAAGCCTTCACAAGGGTGGGGGCAGGATAGTGTTTGTGGAGGACATTGGCAGGGCTCATGGACATGTCTACAGCGCTCTCTATAACTGGGATGTCTGTGGTGGAGGAAATACATGAAATTTAGAATGACATTTTCCCCGAATTGAAAGCCTTCACAAGGGTGGGGGCAGGATAGTGTTTGTGGAGGACATTGGCAGGGCTCTTGGACATGTCTACAGCGCTCTCTATAACTGGGATGTCTGTGGTGGAGGAAATACATGAAATTTAGAATGACATTTTCCCCGAATGGAAAGCCTTCACTAGGGTGGGGGCAGGATAGTGTTTGTGGAGGACATTGGCAGGGCTCTTGGACATGTTTAAGGCGCTCTCTATAACTGGGATGTCTGTGGTGGAGGAAATACATGACATTTAGAATGACATTTTCCCCGAATGGAAAGCCTTCACTAGGGTGGGGGCAGGATAGTGTTTGTGGAGGACATTGGCAGGGCTCTTGGACATATTTAAGGTGCTCTCTATAACTGGGATGTCTGTGGTGGAGGAAATACATGAAATTTAGAATGACATTTTCCCCGAATGGAAAGCCTTCACTAGGGTGGGGGCAGGATAGTGTTTGTGGAGGACATTGGCAGGGCTCTTGGACATATTTAAGGTGCTCTCTATAACTGGGATGTCTGTGGTGGAGGAAATACATGAAATCTAGGATGAAACTGTCCCCATATGAAAGCCTTCACTTGGGTGGTGGGTAGGATGGTATTTGTGAAGAACATTGGCAGGGCTCTTGGACATTTTTACAGCGCTCTCTATAACTGGGGTGTCTGTGGTGGAGGAAATACATGAAATAATTTTTTAACTGATTTATATTGCACTGTATAATTTTTATATATGCGTTTTATTGTAAGCCGCCCTGAGTCCCTTGTTGGGTGAGAAGGGCGGGATATAAATATTGTAATGATAAATAAATAAATTTAGGATGACATATTCCCCATATTATTCCAGCATTTCGTTCTATAAAAGATTCAGTGACTCAAAATATTAAGCTTTCTCCTTTTTAAATTGTGTTTTATTTAAATGTAGATTTCAACCTTCTTGCCACTGAAATATTAAAGAGAATAATAGATTACAAATCTCTCCCCCTCGTACAACACATGTAAGGTTTTAGTTTGAATAATATTTTTTTTCCTTTCTGAGTCCACATGATTAAAAATATAAAAACCAAGGAAAAGCTCCTTCCTTCAATTTAATAAGCGCAAAAGAAGAAGAAGCAGCTCTTTTTCAAAAAAGTCACAAAAGAAGGGTAATTTGATCTGGAATAGATCTTTGTGTTACCAAATAAAGAGACAGTCTGAAGATTAACTCGGCCCTACACTTCTGGATAATAACCGCAGACCATTAAGTGGAATGGGGAATGAAACTCACAAATTGCTCTGCTTATCTGTCTTTATCTTCCCCATTATTCAATCAGTGGAGAGCAAGGTTCCTCTCCCACGGTTATTTATTCTCCCATTATGCCATTCTTTGCAGTTTCAAGGGAATAAAGAGCCGACAACCACAACATTTGGTGGAGGGAAAGGAGACGCTGCACTTGTATCAGGGAAGTGTAGAACGTAAAGAGGGAATACATTATTATTATTATTATTATTATTATTATTATTATTATTATTATTTTATTGTATGACACAGCAAACAAGATAGATATGCTGGATTTCATATCACAAAATCACAATTCGAACACTTCCCAAGTGTCTAGGACTGTGTGATGTATTTTCGGATGATGCGCGCAGATCCCAGTAGGGTGGCCTTTTGCAGTTCACAGATCGCAATTTTGTCAATGTCTATTGTTATCAAATGCCAGCTGAGATCTTTTGGCATGGCACCTAGTGTGCCCATCACCACCGGGACCACCTGCACTGGTTTCTGTCAGAGTCTTTGAAGTTCAATCTTGAGGTCCTGATAGCGGCTGAGTTTTTCCTGTTGTTTTTCGTCAATGCGACTGTCACCTGGGATGGCAGCATCAATGATCCAAACCTTTTTCTTTTCCACAACTGTGATGTCTGGTGTGTTGTGTTCCAGAACTTTGTCAGTCTGGATTCGGAAGTCCCACAGTATCTTTGCGTGCTCATTTTCCAATACTTTTGCAGGTGTGTGATCCCACCAACTGAGAAACTTGGAACTGCAGCTGAGAGTTCCGCAGTTTGTGGGAGTGGAGAATCAATGAATTGGCTTGCAGATACAGGGAGAAGTCCAGTAGCAGCTACCAGCGCCTAAGAGACTGTCTTTCTTCCCCATACTATTCGTTATATTGTTTCTAACCCTTAATAAACTTAGTTACCCTTGACTTTTGCTTCTCTGTATCTCCTTTTGCCTCCGAGTCCTTTTCTCGCCCATTTCCGCATTGCACAGTGGGCTGGTGGTCGCTTGGGCCACATGGACCACGGCCCTCCACTGCCCCCAGAACAGGGCTCATTCTCCTCCTTTCCCCAGGCCAAACCACCCTCTCATCTCTCTGAAACCCCTCACCAACCTCCCCTTCCCATGGGTGGCCTGGTTCCATCAGTGGGGGGCCCAGTATCCACCAGATCTTCATTTTCCCCTTCTACTCACATTTCCTATCCCGCTTATCCGTAATTCACCTAACCTTTGCCCCAATAACCCCATGTAAACACTAACCTCCCCCGCGGATACTGGGACCTACCTATTTGCCCTGATATCCGCAGATTTACTGCGTATGCTTTCCCCTTCCCTGTGGATATCAATCTAAACTACCTATTCGCTGGATTCCCTCGATATCCACGAGCCCTTTTCTGTGTGTGAATTTATTATATTTTATGTTCCAATATGAAATCCTTTTGGAGAAGTTTGCCACTCATCGGCCTCTGCGATGACCTTTTGCCCCATTTTCCTAACCCGGGAAGTCCATCCAGCAGCCAGCTGTCTTCCTTGGCATCATTTACATAAGAAGAACTCAATCACCCACCTCCTTTGGGCCAGTCCATCTCTGCTACCCTGTTTCCCCTAAAATAAGACATCCCCAGAAAATAAGACCTAGTAGAGGTTTTGCTGAATTGCTAAATATAAGGCCTCCCCCAAAAGTAAGACCTAGCAAAGTTTTTGTTTGGAAGCATGCCCGCCAAACAGAACACCAGAGCATGCAGGATCGGTAAATGTATGTACCATAGAATGTTGTACATGGAAATAATGGTAGGAACAAGAAATTCTTGATAGGATTCACAGTTTGCCTGGTTATGCTGGTTTGTGATGACTAAATGTTAATTTTTTTTGTTCAACAATAAATGTGAATTCTTCTTCATGGAAAAATAAGCCATCCCCTGAAAATAAGACCTAGAACATCTTTGGGAGCAAAAATTAATATAAGACACTGTCTTATTTTCGGGGAAACACGGTAGCCCTACAGCCCTACTAGCCAAACTGGGCAGAGGATGACAGGACCTATTTGCCTCAGTCGCCCTTCCTTTTTTTCAGTCACCTGGACATTACCACCATTAATCAAAAGGCATGACCATCCAGATCGCCAGGGGGTCATGCCCCGTCTCCAACAATGACATTTCCCCTTTCCCAGGAACTGACCAATTAATCCTATCAGCATGGACAATATTTCTGTTTTTGGATTCAGAGGCACTGGACCCATTTGTGGGGACTCATACCGCCATTATCTTGACAATAAAACCCATGGGACTTGATGACCCCCTTTGTTCGTCCCTTGGCTGGCAACTGATAATCCCCTTAAGACACATCATCCTTCCAGTAAACATTTAGAAATTTGAGTCTTCACACATAATCATGACACCATCTCTGCCATCCTTACCACCCTTTTTGCAGGCAGGCATCCAATGCACCCAGAACACACTACATCAAAATCATCTTAAGTCCACAATATGCTCTTAAATCTTTCCATGAACTTCCAATGGGTCTGTGGACCCCTGCTTCAAAATCCCTGCCATAGATGGTCTGCAGCCTTTAAAAGGCCTCCCATATACTGCCTCCATGTCGCTCACATTTATACTCATATGTAGCTTAGTCTTTTTTTCCCCTCAGCTAAAAAGCCCCAGGCATTCTCTCACAGACTGCCTTTGAAACATGGCTAAAATAAAATCCTTGAACCTCCCGAGAGTGAAATGCAATTTCACTAAGAAATAGCCAAGGATGAGTAACCAAGAGTTAAATTTAACTAGACAACATTTCCATTCCCTACCCTGAAATCACAGCGCTAAATAATCTCATGAGAGCGAAGAGGGAGCCTAAAATGCTGCCTCAAATGGATGTTTATTGTGTCAGGTTGGTGCAAGGGCTTTCGATATCACCAGAAAGCTCCAAGAAAGAGAAAGGTAAGACATCAAATCTTATCCAATTCCTTGTAGAATTGAGTTGTTAGCATTTTAAAGTTGTATAAGTCATGTATAAGTTGAGGGCAGATTTTGGTGGAGTTGAGCACAGCCTAAAGATACTGGAAATGGAAAAGATGGGGGAAGCCTTTACCTGTTTATGTATTGTCTGTCCTTGTTAACTATATTAACAGCATTGAATATTTGCTGTATATGTGTTCTGTAATCCGCCTCTTGGAGAGACAGAGTGGAACATAAATAAAGTATACAGTGTTCCCTCACTACTTTACAGTTCGCTTTTCGCTGACTCGCTGTTTCGCGGTTTTTTAATAAACACTAAGATAATATTATAAATCGATTTACAGTGGCAGTGGTCTCAGTCAGGCGTGGGCAGTGGGGCGGAACCCAAATGGCAGTGGGAGGAGGAGAAGGCGGTGCCATGTTCCCCTGCCTCTTTTTTCCCTCCCTCCCTCTTTCTACTTCCATCCTAAAGAGAAGCCTAGCATCCCTACTTTGCAGATTTTCACTTTTCGCAGGTGGTCTTGGAACGTAACCCCAGCAATAATTGAGGGAACACTGTATTATTATTTATTATTAAATACTCCATTCAAACATGGCTTTGTTTTGCACACAGCTATCCATCCTTGGTATAAAACATACTGTGAGAAGTATCATAGAAATATTTCATATTGTTTGGGAGCTGACATCGAGTGACTGGAAGCTGAGAATCTGTGACTAACTGCTGAGACTATCTCGGGAATGATAGTACATCTTATTGTTATGTGCTCCCTGTGATATTAGTGGCCCTTGGGAGACGTCCACTTGTCGAGGGAAGGAAAGATAAGAGCTTTGCTGTTCCCCAGGTGGATGTCAAGGCAACCATGTTTGCGCATGAAGCCGCCGAGTGTGCTTTTGCTGTCGAAAAACCTACATCCCCAGAGGCGCAAAGGCAGGAGCCCTGACACAAATCCGTACCTGTGGGGCAAACGGTGCGGCTGTCTTTTCGCAAAATAACTCTTCGTGAAACAAGCGAGCACAAGTCAAAGAGTGACACATGAGTGAACCCAAGTCCCTTCCACTTGTTACGGAAAGCAAGAGCAATTTGGCAGACAAGAGCTTGTGCAAAAGGCCAAAGACCAACAAAAGGAAAAGAAGCAGCAATAGCAACATTGCAGGTTAAAAGAGATGCCTTAGAGGGTAATTTACTTTGGATTAAGTACCATCCAGGTATCCTAAACCGGTTCCATAAAAGCCAATCTAATCATCCGCAACATGAAAACCATTTTCTGCTATTTCAGCTATTCCAGTTCAGAACCTAAGTGGTCAGTGTAGATGTACCCCAAAGCAGACTGCAACCATTGCTATTTTATGTGGAAAGGAATGGGAGCTGAAGTTAACCTAAGAGAGGCTTACCTCTCTGAATAGATAGGTCTGAATAGATAGGTAGGTAAGTAGGTAAGAGTGATGGACCTAAGAGAGACCTACCTTCAGGTCTAAATAGATAGGTAGGTAGGTAGGTAGATAACAGAGTGATGGACCTAGGAAAGTGATGGACCTACTTTCAGGTCCCAATAGAGAGAGAGAGAGAGAGAGAGAGAGAGAGAGAGAGAGAGAGAGAGAAGAGTAGAGTGATAGACCTAAGAGAGACCTACCTTCAGGTCTAGAGAGAGGGAGGGAGGGAGGGAGATAGTAGACTGACAGATGTAAGAGAGACCTAACTTCAGGTCTAAATAGAAAGATAGGTAGGTAGGTAGGTAGGTAGATAGATAACAGAGTGATGGACCTAGGAGAGACCTACCTTCAGGTCCCGAGTGAGAGAGAGAGAGAGAGAGAGAGAGAGAGAGAGAGAGAAGAGTGATAGACCTAAGAGAGACCTACCTTCAGGTCTAGAGAGAGATAGATAGACAGACAGACAGACAGAGAGATAGTAGAGTGATAGCCCTAAGAGAGACCTACCTTCAGGTCTAGAGAGAGATAGACAGACAGACAGACAGACAGAGAGATAGTAGAGTGATAGCCCTAAGAGAGACCTACCTTCAGGTCTAAATAGGTAGGTAGGTAGGTAGATAACAGAGTGATGGACCTAAGAGAGACCTACCTTCAGGTCCTGTAGATAAATAAATAGGTAACACAAAACATGTCTTAGAATACAATTTACTTTGGATTGAATACCATCCAGGTATCTTAAACCGGTTCCATAAAAGCCATTGTAATCATCCGCACCACAAAAACTGTTTTCTGCTATTCCTGCTATTCCAGTTCAGAACCGACCTAAGTGGTCAGTGTAGATGTGCCCCAAAGCAGACTGCAACCGTTCCTATTTTATATGCAGGGGAATGGGAGCTGAAGCTAACGATTTGCTCTGGATCCGCCATACAGGGCGCGGATTATAAGCCAACCCCCCTATTTCTAATGTTCTTTTTGCCATTTGAAAAATGAAATGTAGGGCACTGGAGGGGATTTGACCTACATCAGCACAAGCGAATGGGAATAGCAGTATAAGGACATGGGCTGGCGATTTACAGCAAGCACACTGGCGTTGGTCCATATCCCACCCTAGAATTTGCTTGCTGATGCAGCAAGACTTTTAAAAGGCGGCTCCCAAGCATCTCAAGATAAAAGGCCGCTGCAATGAAAGCCAAACATTAAGAGACAGCCAAGCTTTACACAGCCAGCAAATTCCATAGATGTTCACAGTGTGGCAGGCTTACTTTTCATATGCATACTCAAACTATAAAAATGATTCCGAGAGGCATTTAATTGGAACCTCTGTAGCAGACGCTTTGGACTAATTAGACACCTAGCAGAAAACCAATTTCATGTAATGCTTTTAATAGGCTTTCAAAATCTGTTTGATTAGGGCACCTTAACCTCGTCCTTAGAATGAAACAGCTGGAAGCTAATATTTCACCTCCTCCTCTGGCTAGCCAACCTTTTCTCTTTATGGCCAAGATGACAACAAGGATAAAATGCAGGCTTATTTATACCATCCAACCTTTTCCCAGATACAAAGGTACAATGACTCTTGTTTTCAAGTTACACTACCTGAGAGTTCATCTAGAAGATTAGATAGATAGATAGATAGATAGATAGATAGATAGATAGATAGATCGATCGGAGAGTGATGGACCTAAGAGGTCCGAACAGGTAGGTAGGTAGGTAGGTGGGTAGGTAAGTAAGTAAATAACAGTGATAAACCTAAGAGAGACCTATTTTCAGGTCCCGATAGATAGATAGATAGATAGATAGATAGATAGATAGATAGATAGATAGATAGATGAGTGATTGACTTAAGAGAACAAACAACATACAGACAGAGACACAGAGGCTATTTAACATTTCCCAGCTTCCAGCTTCCTGAGGGGATGCTCGATTCCAGCCACAAGGGGAGCTGCCGCTTCATCATCCACTTGTGACACCGAGCCCTTGATGGAGTACTTCCTCATTCCATTCTGCACGCTGTTGGCGGGTTTATGGTGTTGTAAATTAGTTAAATTAGTCTCCCCACATAAAGCAGTACCTAAATTTTCCTAATTGACAGATGCAAAAAAAAAATCATCTGTGAACAAGAAAATACCAAGAAAAAAGGATGCATGTTTGGAGGAGCCATGCTCTTGGTTAATAATACATTGAGAAAGAAATGCCTGCACAGAGGCAAACCAACACCAGTCCTTTGATTATTCTAACACACTCTCAACAGACATAAAACTGGCTTAAGCCAGAAAAGCGCTGCATCTCCATGGCCTCCAAGGCGAAGGCAACGGAGTGCCCTTATAGTAACCTATTCCTCCTATTGCTTCCTCTTCTTCAATCCCATTGTTGCCATAGGAACGCCTGCCATTGCACAAACGCCTGCTCTTTGCAGCAGCAGCCACCCCGGGTCTGTGATTGGCACTCGACGGCTCCCCGGCCTCGCCGCTGGGATCCCCGGCACTCATGTCGGATACTCCAGGCTCTTATTACATGGTTACACAAATCAACTGTCTTGCCACTTCACAGCACTCCAGGAGGAAACGCGGTCCAGCATTCTGAAAAGGGCTTGCAGAGGAGGGAGGGAAGCTTCACAGCCTTCCTCAGAATTGCCTGGATGGTATGGCACTGGAGCACAGAGCGGGAGGAAGTCTGCACCAATGGATTGTGAAGCAGTGAGTTCCACTGCTGGATAGCTCTTCTTACCGTCAGGAAGTTCTTCCTAATGTTCAGGTAGAATCTCCGAACCCATGGCTCCACTGAGTCCTAGTCTCCAGGGCAGCAGAAAACAAGCCTGCTCCCTCTTTGTTATGATAGCCTTTCAGATACTTATACATGGCTATCATGCCTCCTCTCAACCTTCTCTTCTGCAGCGAAAGAGGCCCAGCTCTTTAAGCCGCTCCTCAGAGGGATTCATGATCTCAAGACTTCTCATCCTTTTAGTTGCCCTCCTCTGGACACCTCCCTACTAGTGTTGTGACTCAGCTGGAACCTCAGATTGACTCTGATGAGGATGATGGGATTCAGGTTTACAATCAGGTTCAAAATGTCCCTGTTGTAGAAGATGAGGAACAGAGAGTGCAAGTTCATTTTCCCACAGCAAGGAATGATGTTGATGATACTGAAACTAGCCAGGTGCAAATTGACTTGGAAAAGGAGGACAGTTCTCAGTCTGATAATGAGGCAGCAAACTAACGAGCAAGTTGACCTTAACGAAACAGGTTCCTTAGATCGAGCTGACCATTTGGAATTCAGGGTTCGGAGGAGTGTGAGAATTGCAAATAAGAGGGAGGTTAGGGGCCAGAGAAATGCTTTCATGCTTTGCAAAGGGTATTAAAGCAATGTGTTTGGAGACAAACTTTTGTCAAAGCAACTTTCGTTCAACCAAGAAGCAAGCTCCCGTTTTCCTGAATTATCTTGCAGCCTATGTGTTCATGTTCCTGGGACTTTGTCATTCTCTAATGGGACTTTGTTTATTCCTTGTGATTTCCTGAATTATTCTCGAAGGCTTTATTTCTGACTAACTTTTGGAATGTTACTTTTGCTTTTTATGAACTTTCTATTATCTATTTTCTAATAAACTGAAAAAACTTTAACCTGTGTGCAGTTTGGTGTCTATAGCAAGGTGAAGCTAGCCTGAGGTACGACAACTTGTCCATATCCCTCTTGAATTATGGGCCCCAGAATTGGACACATGGTTATTCCAGGTGAGGTCTGACCAAAGCAGAAGAGAGGGGCACCATGACTTCCCTTGATCTAGACCAGGAGTCCCCAAACTAAGGCCTATGGGCCGGATGCAGCCCTCCAATGACATTGACCTGGCCCCTGTCCTAAACTTTCGAATTAGGGTTGACCTAAGTCAGAAACAACTTGAAGGCACACAACAACAGTCCTAATTTTTGGACTATTTCACCATAGTCCGGCCCCCCAACAGTCTGAGGGATTGCGAACCGGCCCTCCACTTAAAAAGTTTGAGGACCCCTGATCTAGAAACTAGACTCCTTTTGATGCAGCCCAAAATCCTGTTGGCTTTTTAAGATGCTGCATCACATTGTTGCAACATGCCAAGAGGAATGCAAGTTCAAGCACATCTTTGTGGGGACCTCCTTCCACCTTGAAACCTATGTTCTCAAAGTGAAAGGCTGTGTGGGTCCACACTCACATCAGATCCACCACCAAGACTCTACCTTTGGAAGACAGTCAGACTTGGCCCAGGATGAATCATAGAATCATAGAATAGTAGAGTTGGAAGAGACCACATGGGCCATCCAGTCCAACCCCCTGCTAAGAAGCAGGAAATCGCATTCAAAGCACCCCCGACAGATGGCCATCCAGCCTCTGCTTAAAAGCCTCCAAGGAAGGAGCGTCCACCACGGCCCCGGGGAGAGAGTTCCACTGTCGAACAGCTCTCACAGTGAGGAAGTTCTTCCTGATGTTCAAGTGTAATCTCCTTTCCTGTAGTTTGAAGCCATTGTTCCGTGTCCTAGTCTGCAGGGCAGCAGAAAACAAGCTTGCTCCCTCCTCCCTTTGACTTCCCTTCACCTACCTACCTGGCTCCCTAAGATGCTCCTCAGGATTCATGACTTCCAACCCTATGACTGTTTTGGTTACCCTTCTCTGGACACCTTCCAGCTTGTCTATCTCCTTCTTGACTTGTGGTGCACAGAACTGAACACAGGGTCATTCCAGGTGAGGTCTGACCAAAGCAGAATAGAGCGGGACCATGACCTCTCTCGATCTAAACAGTTGTCTCCCTATTGATGCAGCCTAGAATCATATTGGTTTCTTGAGAGGCCACATCACACTGTTGACTCGTGTTCAGCTTGTGGCCTACTAAGACTCCTAGATCCTTTTCACGTGGGCCGTTTTCATGCCAGGGGTTACCCATCCTATTTCTGGGGATTTCATTTTCTCTGCCAGTTCACATTCATTTTTTCAGTTTTGTTGGTTTTATCTTTAACTCATAACTTTCAGATCTTTGAAAACCAAGAAATCTGATTTTCTCTTTGATGTTGAGAGAACTCTCCCTTTAAATTATAACTCGTGATCATTTCAGTAGAGACTTCTGATAAATCGAGCTTTTACGATGCATTTTAATTATTAGCTGTCCTGGTCCGCTGAAGGTAAGAATGGTTAAAAACAACAATATAACCAATGAAACAATATGCCCCAGCAACATCTTCTCTAATAAGATTTCATACCGACAGAAAAAAGAGAAAACATTCATTTTCTACTGAACATATAGGCTCACTAGAGTCTAACCATTTTAAATTACATTTTCACACATGGCAGGGTTTTTTTTCTTAGTTTGGAAAAACCCCAGAAACATTGTTTATCCTGTCCACATTCACCTACAGAAACAAATGTCTTCTCTACAACTCATATTGATCCACGGTGCTTTTTACTATCTGGAGGTTTTACTGGAGGTTTTTAAGCAGCGACTGGATGGCCATCTATCGGGGTGCTTGAATTGTGTCGTCCTGCATGGCAGAATGTGGTTGGACTAGATGGCCCTTGTGGTCTCTTCCTCTTCTAAGATTCCATGATACGTCTAGTTTAAATCGGTATTAACTGTTTATCTTACGGCAATAATGAACCTTTGATGCTCTCCAGAGGGACCTGGGCTGTGGTGCAGCTGGTTAGTAGCCAGCGGCAATAAATCACTACTGACCGCAAGGTCGTGAGATCGAAGCCCGGGTCGGATTAAGCTCCCGACCATAGCCTAGCTCACTGTTGACCTATTCAGCTCGAAAGACAGTTGCATCTGTCGAGTAGAACATTTAGGAACTGCTTTATGCGGGGAGGCTAATTTAACTAATTTACTATGCCATAAAAACTTCCAGCAGCATGCGATAAGGAATGAGGAAGTACTCCCTCAAGGATTCGGTGTCAAAAGTGGACAATGAAGTGGCAGCTCCCCCCTGTGGCCGGAATCATGCATACCCTCGTGAAGCCGGAAGCTGGAGAGGTAGAGCGGAATATAAATACAGTATATCATCATCATCATCATCATCATCGGGAATGTAGGAAGCCATAAGCCCCTTCCATTATCATTTGAAAGCTTAGGGGTGTGCATTTCCATATGAACCCCTTTACATCCGCTCCATGGCCCTCTCACAAGGTTCTCTGCACTAGTAGAATTGCTCAGAAATGGAGATGAGTACCAACCCCCAGATTCAGACACGGATAGACTTAATATCGGGGGGGGGGGGGGGGACCTTTACCTTCAGCTTAGCACAAATTACTGTCGTTTTTAATCAATGCTTTGCCTCCAGCTTGGGGAGCAAGCCAAACCAAAACAGACAAGCTCATAACAATTCTTAATAAACCTCTGGTTTCTTTGGAATCTTGTTGCTATTCATGTCCTTTGCTGTCTATGAATTGCTCAAACGGAGAGAAAAAACAACCTAAAATCTTTGCTATCCCCCTCCCAACACACACACGATCAATACAACCTGCTGTAGTTTCTAATTTACAACTGCAAAATATAATCTTCTCTGAGAATTTGCATTAAAATGAATAGGCCTTGCAGCGTGATATTAAATTTGAAATTTGCATGCTAGGGTAGCCAAGTAATACGTCTGCATCCAATATGTTTGTGCTTGTAAGGCTCAAGAGCCAGCAGATGTAATGAGAAGATTTATATACCTCCATGAAAGCAAATCAGTGATTAAAACATTTCGATGCTCTTGTTACAGACCAAAGAGTATGTGGCGTGCAAAACAGCTTCCGCACCCAGGTACAAATGATATCAGCCAGGCATTTAGTTTGGAAACATGCCGGAAGCAAAGGCAGCAAAACACAACCTTGTTTTGTATCACAAGGTTCCAGAACAATGGAGGCAGAACATCAGATCGAACGTTCTCCTCCCTGCCTCCAAAGAAATTAAATGCGAAGCAAACTCAAACATCTGATTGAGGCAAATGTAAAAATATCCAGTTTATTACGATGTGTATAACGGCACTGCTAGCCACAGAAATCTGGGTGTCACCTCCATTGAACTTGATATTACTCAAGTATAAGCCGACCCAAATATAAGCCGAGGCACCTAATTTTACCACAAAAAAACTGGGAAAACATTGACTCCAGTATAAGCTGAGATACCAATAAAATTACATTAATTGAGGCATCAGTAGTTTAAATGTTTTTGAATCTTTACATCAAACTGTTATTTAAGATAAGACTGTTCAACTCTGATTAAATCATTATTTTCATCTTCTTCAATATAAATGTGCTTATGTATCCTTTTAATAATAATAGTGTGAAATAATAAATGTAATAATAATAATAAATGCAGTAAAATAATATATGTAATAATAAATAGAGTAAAATAATAAATGTATTAATAATAATAAAAATAAAAGTAACAACAATAACAACAACAATAATAGAGTAAAATAATAAATGTAATAATAATAATTAATAGAGTAAAATAATAAATGTAAAAATACCAATAATAATAGAGAAAAATAATAAATATACCATATATACTTGAGTATAAGCCAACCTGAATATAAGCCCATCAGGACCCTCACCCGAGTATAAGCCGAGGAGGGGGTTTTTTTGTCCTAAAAAAGGGCTGAAAAACTAGGCTTATACTCGAGTATATACAGTACTTACTAAAATCCTTTAGGACCAACTCCTATAAATCCCTCCAAAAATCTCCAGTATTTTTGATGGTCATGGGGGTTCTGTGTGCCAAGTGAGCTCCAGGTCTATCGTTGGTGGAGTTCAGAGTGCGGTTAGATTGCAGGTCAACTATACATCCCAGTCCCCACAACTCCTATAAATCTAATATGTTCAGTTGCTGATCAATTCCTTTGCTTTCTGTATGCCATAGAAAAGAGTAGGAAAGGGTTATGGGAGAGGCAGTGGGTGGGATCATGCAAATTCCACACCAATGGAGAGAGTTAGAAACACTGGAATGTTTATGGTGGAGGAAAACCAGAAAATCTAGGATGAAATTGTCCCCATATGAAAGCCTTCACTTGGATGGTGGGCAGGATGGTGTTTGTGGGGGACATTGGCAGGGCTCGTGGACATGTTCACAGCGCTCGCCATAACCTGCAACGTCATTGGAGACAGCGCCATTGGTGTCTCTTGCATAGTGTGAGCTATAGCTGTTTGTGGAAGTGGGAGCTCATCTGTGTAAACAGACACTCCAGCCACATACATCATAATAATAATAATCATCATCATCATCATCATCATTATTATTATTATTATTATTATTATTATTATTATTATTACAGTAGAATCTCACTTATCCAAGCTCCACTTATCCAAGGTTCTGAATTATCCAACGCAGTTTGCATTTTAGTAGTCAATGTTTTTGTAGTCAATTTTTCAATAAATTGCAAATTTTGGTGATGAATTCACAAATACAGTAATTATTACATAACGTTATCATGTACTGAACTGCTTTTTCTATCCATTTTTTAAAACATGATGTTTTGGTGCTTAATTTACAAAATCATAACATAATTTGATGTTTAATAGGCTTTTCCTTAATCCTTCCTTATTATCCAACATTTTCACTTAGACAATGTTCTGCCAGCCCGTTTATGTTGGATAAGTGAGACTCTACTGTATTATTGGGGCCCCTGGTGGCACAGTGTGTTAAAGCGCTGAGCTGCTGAACTTGCAGACCAAAAGGTCCCAGGTTCAAATCCCGGGAGTGGAATGAGCACCCACTGTTAGCTCCAGCTCCTGCCAACCTAGCAGTTCGAAAACATGCCAATGTGAGTAGATCAATAGGTACCGCTCTGGCGGGAAGGTAACGGCGCTCCATGCAGTCATGCCGGCCACATGACCTTGGGGGTGTCTACGGACAATGCCGGCTCTTGGGCTTAGAAATGGAGATGAGCACCAACCCCCAGAGTCAGTCACGACTAGACTTAACGTCAGGGGAAAACCTTTACCTTTTTACTGTATTATTATTATTATTATTATTATTATTATTATTATTATTATTATCATCATACTTTATTTTTCTATCCCGCCACCCCCTCCCCGAAGGGACTCAGGGCGGCTAACATGGGGCCAAGCCCAAACAAAAACAAAATATGACAGATAAAACTAATATAAAAACAATATCAAACATAACATTCAAATATAATAAACGAATTAAAAACACAAAATACAAAAACACCGTAGTAACTAGATAGGGAAAGTAATAAAAACAAACATACATACATACATATTTTCACTTTTGTTGTTGTTGTTATTATTATTATTATTATTATTATTATTATTATTAGGTACAGTCCTCACACTGACCCACAAATAAGTAGACCCAGTTTTTGGGGGTGAATTTTGTGACTAAAATTTCTAGACTTCTTCATGAGTATATGTGTCTTCATTTTGTGCACCACCTCCAAAAAACCAACAGATATGATGGCTGATAGCTAGGTTTTCCATGCCTTGTTAAGGCAACACAAAAAGAAAAAACAACATACATTACCATAATCACCAACTATTAAGGTGAGGAATTAAAGCATTACACTTTCCCAATTCTCACCCCATTCCTCAGTCCCACAGTCCAATATGCAACCACTTATTCAATTGGGTTGTTGTGTGTTTACCAGGCTGAATGGCCATGTTCCAGAACATGGCCATACAGCCCAGAGAACACACGGCAACCCTGTGATTCCGGCCATGAAAGCTTTCAACAACACACTTATTCAATGCAACCTCTTATTCGAGGTCTGCCCTGGAAATGCTGCCTTCCAAATCACAGGAGCGGAAGCAGCTGAAATCCAATCAAGTGCCTCTCTTTGGGATGAGATGGCCTGCCAGGCTCTGGTTTTAATGGACAGGGGAAAGAAGAAGAAATACAATATGCTTATCCCGCAAATTGAGCAAAGACTGCTTTGTTAGCAGGATTCTCGGTGGTCCAGGCTGTCAGGTCTGTTTTGCTTCAGCCTTCCCTTTGAAAAAAGTAAACACTGAGAGAAAGAGAGGCATTGGGTTGGGATTATTTATGACAATATTTATTTTCTGGCCATTTTCGAATATTCTATTTTTTGCTGCTCAGTGTTGTAAAGAAAATCCTTCCCAAATTAAAAGCTCTGGAGACATTTCAGCCTTCCGGATGGCACCTAAAGATTGGTAGCAAAGACAGAAAGAACAGCTCATACAGTATTGCCTATCACTGGATATACTGCAAGACAGAGGATGGCAAACTTACCACAGATTCCTAGCATCTACCTGACTGGTTCAATTTTCCTTTGGGTCATGATTTCCTAATATCAGAATCACAGAATTGGAAGAGACCTCAAAGGCCATCCAGATGGTGACCACTGGATGGCATATGTTCTGTATCAGAAATGAGAGCTGATGTGGTCTATCCAATGCAATAACACAGCCCAACCATTTTTTTTCTCTGTGTCTTCATTCTTAGGCCTGTTCCTGGGATTATTTGGGGTGCTGATTCAGAAAAATTGCACTGGATAGACCACATCAGCTCTAGATTATTAAATATGGTTTTCTATGGGTGAGCAAATGGTGACCACTGGATGGCATATGTTCTGTATCAGAAACTAGAGCTGATGTGGTCTATCCAATGCAATTTTTTGAATCAGCACCGCAGATAACCTAACCAAATCTAAAGTTGGCCAAAAGCTGATTCATAAACCTTTTAGTGCCAAAGTTGGAGAGTGGTCCCTGGTCAGAGTGGTCCCTGGTCAAAAAAAGGTTGGGAACCACTGATCTAGAAAATTACCCTTTGACAGCTGTGCCGAGTGCTGACCTCTGTTTGTTAACGCACAACCATGCTAGACGGCTCTCTTTGCTTTGACTTAACAACTATTGCCAACCGCTTCAATTCAAGTAGCTATTTTGTGCCAAGTGTAGGGGAAAAACACAAGGAAAATTATCCATAATGATCAGATACATTCACAACAATTTCCTTCTTACTGCGTACACTTGACCCACCGCTAGTATTAATGAATATCTGTTTAGAGTTTTAGGAATGACAGCATCTTACACAAAAAGAGAAAAACAACACTATCGATTGTATATATCTACAATATGGGGGCAATGGGGGTGAGGGGAGCGACTTGAGAAAACAACTTATAAAAATCAATAAAAGCTTTTATGGGGTAATTGTAGTGATTGTATTACACAAAGCTGTAGACAGACATAAGCAAAAACCAGGGGGAAAGTTTTATGGATTCCTGCCCATTATGGATTGATTACCAGTGCATTTCACCACAATGGTCTCTTTTGAAATCAATACTCTGAGGCTTTCTGATGGCACAATAGATAAGAAAAATGTTAAGACTCGGGGTATTGTTTGCATGTTTGTTCTCTGAAAGACTTCACAATATTCTTTCTCAATCCGCAATCGAGATGGCTTAGAGATTTCATCTAGCTTATTTATTTGTTTTCAAAGTAAATTGTCTGTGGTGACTAGCCTGATGGTCTTCCAATGGTAGAGTCTTGGAGGTGGGTCCGTAAGTGACTATAGAGATCTTTAGATGATCTTGAGGGCCAGAGCTTCCCAGTTCTTCTACCTTGTCAAGCATTATTGCCTTTTCTAGAAGTCATGTCTTCCTATGTTCATATCATCATCATAGCCTTGTGGACAAGTATGATGGTCTTCCAAGGGTAGATTCTCAGTGCTTATTCCACATTTTTTAAGGTTAGCTTTAAGTCCATTGTTAAAATATATCATTATATATTATTATGTATGATCCAGAGGTCTGAAAGACCACTATAGGAATCCCAGCTCTGATGCAGAAATGAATTTAGTTCACAGAGCCATGTGAATCTGTCCCTGGAAAGACTGATTTACCAGCCCATTAGCATCTGCTTTGAGTAAACACAACCCAAGCTGTTCAGAACACAGAAGCAACAGCACTACTGTTAATGTAAAATATTAATGTCTCATTTGTTCAACAATTTGGTGGAAATGAAAAACTTTTAGGTTAATCATACACAGAACAGTTTTAATTAAAGCAGTTATAAAACAATTAATCCACAAGAGCTGCATTGGCTCCATGCCAGGGTTATTGGTTTAATGTTGGTAGGGAAAGCTCGTTCTCTCACCCGCCCGCCCTTCTCCTGAGTTAATGAATGCTAATCAGGGACACAATATATGCATAAAGAGCTCCAAAAATAGTTGTCCCATCTGGCTTCTCTTACAGTTGGCATTTTTCCCTTCATATTTATAGAGGAATTATAATATATTTTAAAAAAAACACTGAACACTTTTATTCCCAAAAAAGTATCCTATATACTCATGTATAAGTCTAGACATTTTAGTGAAAATCATGCTAAATGATATCCCTTGGTCTGTCTCTAGGGCCAGGGTTTGACCATGAATGTTCAGTGATTGGAATGCTCCTAACCTTTCAACCCTACCCTACACATTACTCAGCTTAGAAAAAGTCACTTTATTTTGGCTCCAAATAAGAAGTCATTCAAAAAAGTGAATCCGGTTTGAAATTGTATATCTCCACAACATGAGTGAAACTCTTGCCATTTGAAAGGGTTCAGTCTTCTGGAGGCTGTTTGTGGTCTCAAAGATGCATCTAGCAGTAATCCTTTGAAAGGATTACCGTTAAATGCCTCTTTGAGACCACAAACAGCCCCCAAAAGACTAAATCCATAATTGTGATGCAGTACATATTTCAACAGGTTTCTAGAAGTATTCTTTCCTGACGTTTCACCAACACCTATGGCAGGCATCCTCAGAGGTTGTGGGGTAAACGTCAGGAGAGAATACTTATAGAACATGGCCATACAGCCCGGAAAACACACAATACCCCTTTGAAATTGGGTCCATCATTTTGAAAAGTCCTGAGGAATTCTTTCTGAGGTGGGAAGCAAGAGATGCCCTATAGAAATTTTAAGTCAAAAATCAAACCCCAGAACCTGGATAGACAAGTCAATGTGACTACTTTACCTTAACTCTTAAAGAAACCATCTCCTTCTCTGGGTAGAATGACAAAAGGCAAGAGCTTAATTTATCCCAGGAGAACCTAAAAGAAGCACCACCCCCCTCTACTATCTCAGCAATGTCTGGCCTTTTTGAATGCCTAAGCGTGGAAATGGTAGTAGAAGCTGGAATGGAACTTCCGCTTTCCCTGTTTTGCAGAAGGGTCATTGACTTATCCACAGATGATATCACAATCCATAGTCATGGCTCCCAAACCTGCTCTCAACTTACATGTGAGGTTGACTTACACATGAGTACAAACCTATAGAACCTATCTTGTTCACAACTGATAGACTGCCTGTATATAATAATTTCATTACAATCCAGACTGTAATTTAAGATCAATAAATGAAATCAATACAATGCAGTGATGCCCAGAACAGTGAGATGAAGCACCGGCAATGAAGTTGAAAGCCGAAGGGCACCTCAGGATCTCAAGGAACATCAGAGAGAACACTCAGCTCTGAGATTAGCCACTGCGGAGCATGCCTCCCACAGCTCTCTCGTATTATGCAGCGCCAGCAGGGAGGTGGAACGTCTCCGGGCCCTCTTAATAATATCGAAGGAGAGCCTGGGTGCAGCTCTTCAGCCGCGGCTTCTTGCCAATCCTTTTTAGAGCGATGCAATGGGGGGTCAAGTAAAAACACTGACTCTCTCAGCAGTTAACAGCTATTCATAAAAAAATATTTCCAGCAGGCATCTTTATATCTTTCTCTCCTCCTGGTCCCAATACATTTGAAATTTTTATCTTCTCGATGTTTTAGTGTGGCTCACTTTGAAGTTTAAAACCTTCTGAAGAAAGAGGCCTGGATTGCCGATGAGATAAAACATTTGGGACAATTATATCCTAAAACCTTTTCAGTAACATTTTATCGACAACCGAAATAGTACAAACATTTTGCGGTTGAAGGCTTTCATGGCTGGAATCACTGGGTTGTTAGGGTTTTCCGGGCTGTCTGGCCATGTTCCAGAAGCATTATCTCCAGAAAACCTACACACACGGATAGATACCTACATAGAAACTCCAACCATCACCCAAGTCAATTAAACTCCTGACAGATCACGCAAAAGAATCTGCAAAGCCCACCTCCTCCAAGGAGAACTGAACCACCTAAGCTGGGCTCTACAGACCAATGGAGACTCCACCACAGAGATCAGAAGAGCTGCAAGCTGAAGAACAAGAGTCAAGACAAAGATCCACCCTGAGAAATTTCCACTGACCGTCTAGAGAAGTTGAGGAAGAAACACAACCTACAAACTATCTACAGACCTACTAAGAAAATCCAACAAATGCCACGTTCAGCAAAGGACAAAAGGGATCCTCTCACCCCTGCAGGAGTGGACAAGTCTATGCAGATCTACCATGCAGATGTGGACAAGTCTACAGAGGGACCACCAAACGCAGCATTGCCCAAACACAAATCAAGAAACATGAAAGGCACTGCAGACGAACTCAACCAGAGAAGTCAGCCATAGCAGAGCACTTGAAGAATGAACCTGGACACAGCACTGAAGAGCTCCAGTGAGGAAGAATCATAGAATCATAGAATAGTAGAGTTGGAAGAGACCTCATGGGCCATCTAGTCCAATCCCCTGCCAAGTAGCAGGAAATCGCGTTCAAAGCACCCCCGACAGATGGCCATCCAGCCTCTGCTTAAAAGCCTCGAAAGAAGGAGCCTCCACCACAGTCCGGGGGAGAGAGTTCCACTGCCGAACAGCTCTCACAGTGAGGAAGTTCCTGATGTTCAGGTGGAATCTCCTTTCCTGTAATATGAAGCCGTTGTTCAGCATCCTAGTCTGCAGGGCAGCAGAAAACAAGCTTGCTCCCTCCTCCCTATGACTTCCCTTCACGTATTTGTACATGGCTATCATGTCTCCTCTCAGCCTTCTCTTCTGCAGGCTAAACATGCCCAGTTCTTTAAGCCGCTCCTCATAGGGCTTGTTCTCCAGACCCTTGATCATTTTAGTTGCCCTCCTCTGGACGCTTTCCAGCTTGTCAACATCTCCCTTCAACTGCGGTGTCCAGAATTGGACACAGTATTCCAGGTGTGGTCTGACCAAGGCAGAATAGAGGGGGAGCAGGACTTCCCTGGATCTAGACGCGATTCCCCTATTGATGCAGGCCAGAATCCCATTGGCTTTTTTAGCAGCCGCATCACATTGTTGGCTCACGTTTAGCTTGTTGTCCACGAGGACTCCAAGGTCTTTTTCACACATACTGCTGTCGAGCCAGGCGTCCCCCATTCTGTATCTTTGCATTCCATTTTTTCTGCCAAAGTGAAGTATCTTGCATTTGTCCCTGTTGAACTTCATTTTGTTAGTTTCGGCCCATCTCTCTAGTCTGTCAAGATCATTTTGAATTCTGCTCCTGTCTTCTGGAGTGTTAGCTTTCCCTCCCAATTTGGTGTCATCTGCAAACTTGATGATCGTGCCTTCTAACCCTTCATCTAAGTCATTAATAAAGATGTTGAACAAAACCGAGCCCAGGATGGAGCCTTGCGGCACTCCACTCGTGACTTCTTTCCAAGATGAAGAAGACGCATTGGTGAGCACCCTTTGGTGAGGCCACCATCTCTCAATCGTAGGCTTCATGCTTTGAGAAGCAATGGGGAAGATGCCCAGAATGAACACCTCCCTTTGATGCTTCCATCTTCTTATTGTTCCTGTACTCCCTTAACTTTATCTCTTCAACTAATTACCCCAGTAGACAATGGCTAGAAGCATTCTGCTCTGTTTTGGTTGGAGTACGAATTCATTCAACCACTTGTGGAAAGGTGCGCCAATATGAAGGTAAATTTCACTGGTTCGATCCCTGGACTCTAGTAGCGGACAAATAATGGATTTAGGCCACTCTTCATGGACATCCAAGGTTAAGGAAGGAAGCCACTAAAGTCCTGCAGATCAAGCAGGACCATGGAGAGCTCAAAGTGAGCCCTCCCAGCAGCTATTCTTCCTAGCTTAGATGACCAGAGAAGAACAGGTTGTCCCCAGCAAGAAGTGACACTAAATGAGATCACAAAACATCGAGAGTAAACACACCAGAGCTGCAAAAGAGCTCTCTCATAGAGCACAACAGATCAGCAAGGCTCTTCTCAAACAATAAGCTCCTCTCTTGTAGTATACAGACTCATTATTTTGCATCCTGTCTTCTGCAGAATACCTGGTCAAGAGCTTTTAACCTTCTAAAGAAAAGGGAGGCAAAGCAAGGATACTAGGACTCCTATCCACTTTGCATGAGCCTCTCCAATGTCATACTTTTCTAAGTTTCACTATCCTCAGGTAGGAATGAGACTGCAGTTGGAATTTCAATGCTTTTCATATACTCAAAGAAGTTTGCTTCTGGTCAAAGGAAATTTAGTATAATGACAAGTTTTTAACTTTGTTTATGGTTTTTCTATACATTATAACTGTATTCTCAATTCACTTCTGACGCAATCTATACACATAATAAAAGTGAAAACCTGTATGCATGTATGTGGCAGGGGTGTCCGTTCACACAGACAGCCTCCGGCCTCCACAAACAGGCTATGGTTCCCAGTGCTGAGGAGCCACCAAGTCACTCTCTCCCAGGACACTGCAGGTTACAGCGAGCACATCCCAGTGTTACTTTCTCTCTCCATTTGCATGATCCCACCCACTTCCTCTACCCCAGCCCTCTCGTAACTTTTCTTATGGCACACAGCAAACAGCGAAATTGATCAGCAACTGAACATGCTGGAGATGTTTGGGGAGAATTCACCACGATTTACAGGAGTTGTAGAGGTTGGGATGTATAGTTCACCTGCAATCTAAGAGCACTCATAGAATCATAGAATCATAGAATAGTAGAGTTGGAAGAGACCACATGGGCCATCTAGTCCAACCCCCTGCTAAGAAGCAGGAAATCGCATTCAAAGCACCCCCGACAGATGGCCATCCAGCCTCTGCTTAAAAGCCTCCAAGGAAGGAGCCTCCACCACGGCCCCGGGGAGAGAGTTCCACTGTCGAACAGCTCTCACAGTGAGGAAGTTCTTCTTGATGTTCAGGTGGAATCTCCTTCCTTCCCTGTAGTTTGAAGCCATTGTTCCGTGTCCTAGTCTGCAGGGCAGCAGAAAACAAGCTTGCTCCCTCCTCCCTATGACTTCCCCTCACGTATTTGTACATGGCTATCATGTCTCCTCTCAGCCTTCTCTTCTGCAGGCTAAACATGCCCAGCTCTTTAAGCCGCTCCTCATAGGGCTTGTTCTCCAGACCCTTAATCATTTTAGTTGCCCTCCTCTGGACGCTTTCCAGCTTGTCAACATCTCCCTTCAACTGTGGTGCCCAAAATTGGACACAGTATTCCAGGTGTGGTCTGACCAAGGCAGAATAGAGGGGGAGCATAACTTCCCTGGATCTAGACGCTATTCCCCTATTGATGCAGGCCTCATCAACGATGGACCTGGAACTAACTTGGCACACAGACCCAACATGGCCAAATTTGCATACTGGTGGGGTTTTGGGGGATGACTGACCTTGACATTTAGGAGTTATAGTTCACCCGTATTCAGAGAACACTGAACCTATCAAGTGACGGATTTGGACCAAACTTGGCAAACAAACCCAACATGGCCAACTGTGAATCCTGGCAAATGTTTCAGAAAGATTACCCTGGGAATCTGGGAGATGTAGTTCACCCTTATCCAGAAATCACTGAACCCAGCAAGTGACAGATCTGGACCAAACCTGGCAAACAGACCCAATATGGCCAACTGTAAATACTAGGAGAGTTTTGGGAGGGTTGACCCAAGATTTTTGGGAATTGCAGTTTACCCACATCCTTATGCATTTTCAAATGGGAGCATTCACAAAACACAAAAGCAAAGACTGAGTTTTTTTCTAAGACATAGCGTAACATATGACCACACTGATATTACCTCACAGCCAAAAACAATCAAGGCCCTTAACAAATAACCCGGGCATTGCCGGGTACCCAAGCTAGTAAATAATAAATAAAAGGGGTTCCCAAAACTGAACTTTAGACTGAGGGTTGCCCTAAGTGTGAAACAACTTGAAGGCACACAACAACAACACTCCATTTGACTCTCTCATCTGCCAAAAAAAGGCCCACACTTTCCATAGTCCAGCTCTCCAGCAGTCTTGAGGGACTGTGAACCATCCCTCTGCTTAAAATGTTTCAGGACCCCTGGCATAGAATATTTACAAAATGCTATTGCTATTACCCTCATCTGGAAGAATGTCCATATCCTCCCTCTATAGATGACTCAGTCTGTTCCAAAATGTTTTGACAGGCAAGAGTGTCTTCTTGCAGCACCTCCTGAATCAGGTTAAGTGGAGGCGCTCCGATTTGAGAACACCATGAACCATTTCATTATCCAGACGTTCTTTTTAACCACACGTCTGCTTCCAAGCTTGTTAGTGGGATGACCTTTTGCTTGCGGGGATCTCAGATCAAGCCCTCCCAGAAGGATGGAGGGCTCAGAAAAGCTATCATGAATGACAAGCTAGAAGAACACAGCTGAGACCTGAAGCCATGACCCTGTCAGAGACGGTCAGGACTCACCCCAAATAGAGACAAATCAATGCTGTGCCTCATTACCTTGTGTGATCATGCTCACCAGCATGAAGGAGTTTAGGAAACCAAAAATACTTTGGAATTCCCCGCACAATGTGAATTATCTGAATACTCCTTCCCTATTTTTGCAGGGCCCTTCTCAGCAGCAAAGTGGCTGTCTGGAGAGGATATCAGTAGAGGATGAGGTTTAACAAAGATAGTAAGACATGGATGAAGAGCACCCGAGACAAAGCAAATAACAACTAGTTTACTACTAAGCCTAATCCTCATTGGGGTTCCACTATATTGAAGCAGTTGAAACAGAATTAATGCAGTTTGGTGTCATGGCAATTAGCTATGACTCGTTGATATGAAGTCCTAGGATTTGTAAATAATCCTAGGCAAAGAAAGTTGCCTTGCAAAGCTACAATTCTCCAAATTTCATAACATTGAGCCAGGGCAGTTAAAGTGGTGTCAAACTGCATTAATTCCTCAATGCAGATGCACCCATTGTCAGCTGCAGCTGTTGGTCAGGGGCTACCACACTAATTTGGCCTATCACCCCCCCCCCCACCTTTTTTTCCAGGAAAATTACTCCACTTTTATGCCTCTGTATCTCTACTTACATCTCACAACATGGTAAAGAAAGCTCCAAAGTGCAACTAAGACACGGTGAAGCTGAATATTATACAATTATTTATTTAAATCAACCATAGTAACTTCATGCTTTCCTCTTTTGTCATGCACCATTCATTAACTGTGTCTATGGCGATGCGGATATCTATTTTAATTCCCCGTGTGTATCCCCAGCCCTTAATACCTTACAGCACCATATGGAAAATGAAAAGCCAACTACCTAGCTGGAAATTAATCAAAAGCAGATCTTGTCAGCAATCAGTTTTGCTCACTTTTTTTAAAAGGCACATACACAGGAAATTAGCATAGGGTTTTGGGTTTGCTCTTTCATTTATTGAAAACATCTGTCAAAGGGGTTCAATGTTTCTTCTGTTGTGCCATTAAAAAGAGAGGTTTCCATGATTAGGTTGGGAAGCAACCATTAAAATGCAAACCAGAGTAATTTGGGCCCCATCTTTATGATGTGCATTTGTCTTAAAAGATTAAATGACAATAGAAACTTATTGTGGCAGAGACGTTTATATAGGTCTTCCATGCATCCTCCAATCAGATTAGCTGGTATAATAAGATTTGGAGAGCCATTTGGATGTCCCTTCCACCAGATGCTCCAGCCCTTCGATTTAATCTTGTCTAATTGAGCCTAACTAGGTGTACTTTGTTAACAAAGCTATCTGCACACTATACTCTTACAACTCCACATTACAACCCAGGTCCCAACTCCAGCCTGTGGTAAAGAGATGTAAGATCCATCTGTGTGCAGTTTTCCTTAACTCTATGTTGTGGGAGGAGCTGCAGATCATCTGACCAGATCTGGGCTTGTTTAGGACTCAGACTCCATTTTAGAAAAGTATGCTTAGAGACTTCAATATAGGAACAGCATGCTTTAGACTTCATAGAATCATAGAATCATAGAATAGTAGAGTTGGAAGAGACCTCATGGGCCATCCAGTCCAACCCCCCACCAAGAAGCAGGAAATCGCATTCAAAGCACCCCCGACAGAGGGCCATCCAGCCTCGGCTTAAAAGCCTCCAAAGAAGGAGCCTCCACCACAGTCCGGGGCAGAGAGTTCCACTGCCGAACAGCCCTTCTCACAGTGAGGAAGTTCTTCCTGATGTTCAGGTGAAATCTCCTTTCCTGTAGCTTGAAGCCATTGTTCCGTGTCCTAGTCTGCAGGGCAGCAGAAAACAAGCTTGCTCCCTCCTCCCTATGACTTCCCCTCACATATTTGTACATGGCTATCATGTCTCCTCTCAGCCTTCTCTTCTGCAGGCTAAACATGCCCAGTTCTTTAAGCCTCTCCTCATAGGGCTTGTTCTCCAGACCTTTGATCATTTTAGTTGCCCTCCTCTGGACGCATTCCAGCTTGTCAACATCTCCCTTCAACTATGGTGACCAGAATTGGACACAGTATTCCAGGTGTGGTCTGACCAAGGCAGAATAGAGGGGGAGCAGGACTTCCCTGGATCTAGACGCGATTCCCCTATTGATGCAGGCCAGAATCCCGTTGGCTTTTTTCGCAGCCGCATCACACTGCTGGCTCATGTTTAACTTGTTGTCCACAAGGACTCCAAGATCTTTTTCACATGTACTGCTGTCTAGCCAGGCGTCCCCCATTCTGTATCTTTGCATTCCATTTTTTCTGCCGAAGTGAAGTATCTTGCATTTGTCCCTGTTGAACTTCATTTTGTTAGTTTCGGCCCATCTCTCTAGTCTGTCAAGATCGTTTTGAATTCTGCTCCTGTCTTCTGGAGTGTTAGCTATCCCTCCGAGTTTGGTGTCGTCTGCAAACTTGATGATCGTGCCTTCTAACCCTTCGTCTAAGTCGTTAATAAAGATGTTGAACAGAACCGGGCCCAGGACGGAGCCCTGCGGCACTCCACTCGTGACTTCTTTCCAAGATGAAGACGCATTGATGAGCACCCTTTGGGTTCGTTTGCTTAGCCAATTATAGATCCACCTAACCGTAGTTTTGTCTAGCCCACATTTTACTAGTTTGTTTGCCAGAAGGTCGTGGGGGACTTTGTCGAAGGCCTTATTGAAATCCAGGTACGCTACATCCACGGCATTCCCTGTATCGACCCAACTCGTAACTCTATCGAAAAAAGTGATCAGATTAGTCTGGCATGACTTGTTTTTGGTAAATCCGTGTTGACTATTAGCAATGACTGCATTTGTTTCTAAGTGTTTGCAGACCACTTCCTTAATGATCTTTTCCAGAATCTTGCCTGGTATCGATGTGAGGTTGACTTCAGTAGAATATATATTTAATATATTTAAAGGCAACTATATTTTAAGGGAGAGTAGATGTTTTTGGGCAACTAAAAGAACACTTCTGAAACTCTGCTATATATGTGTTTGTGTGTGTTTTGTGCATTGGCATCTCTCTGTTCCTAACAGATCAGAGACAATAGGTTTAGTCTAATAACTGAAGCCACATTTGAATGCCATTTTCCCAAAAGGTTATGATTCTAACAGGTCATGCTTTTTACCAAAAATTTATGGCATCATTTAAAAAAAAAAGTTATGACTTCTAACAAGGTGATGCCTTTCCAAAGATCATAAAATATCCAAAAGATTATGGAGATTTCCATTTTCCAAAAGCAGAGACCACAAAGAAGCATCTCTTTCAATCACTGAATGAAGGTTCTCAAACATTGTTTCCATTTTCAGTGATGGATGTGTCTGTTTACTTGGGGATTTGTTTGGAGTAGATATTAAATAAAGTTTGAGAATAAAGAAGCCGCTGCACAACCATGAACATGAGCTAAGCATGCCTCTGAGGATCTCCCCAAATCAAATCTCCCTTTCCCAGACAGCTTCTTACTTTTCTTTTGATCCGAGGTAAAAAGGTATCAGCAGCGGGAGCACAGAGCTATCCACCTCTAGAAGCCTTCTTTCTAGTACGCTGCCCTCCCTCCATTCATCTTTCTCGCCCTCCACTGATCTTTGTAATCCAGACAACAGGAACAAATGTTCCAGCTTGCAACAGCCTCTGGGAAACAAGCAACACATTTCACCCGATGTCTGTAAAGCTGTTGTTCCCATTGCCCCCTTTCATCCTTTCTCTTTCGTTCCTCCACCCTTCATACCTTTCCCATTTCCTTTTTCTTCTTCCCTCCTTTTTCTTTCTCCCCCTTCATTCCTTGTTTTCCTCTTTCCCTTCTTTTCTCCTTCCTTCTTTCCTTCCTTCCCCTCATCCATGTGTCACCTTTCTTTCCCAGTGACATCACAGTGGTCCCACAAAGCGGGAACCTTTGTGGGACAAGCAGACAGTCACACACGCAGACAGTGAAGATACATAATTTTACATATATAATATATAAAATAATTTATAAATATATAATATATTGTATATACTTATAATATTGATAATATTCTAATGTAATACAATATTATACTAATAATAACATAATATAATAATATTAATTATATATTATATATTAAATGTAATATTACTAATAATATTACCATATAATGATATAGTATAATATAGTAATTTAATGCTTATATTGTGCTATGCTAATAATATATTCTATGTACATTCGATTTGTAAGCCGCTCTGAGCCCCCTCAGGGGTGAGAAGAGCCGGATATAAATGTAGTAAATAAATAGTAAATACAGTGAAGACATCAGCCCTTGGTTTTGCTACTTTGCTGCTGAGTGTGGAACGCATCTCATTATGTTAAAACAGTGGATGTGGCTCTTAATGAGACATGCCACATTATCACTGGGGAAATTATATGGTTTCGCCAGTTCTGTACCACCTGACATCCGTCAGGAAGTAGCAGCCTGTAATGAAAGGACCATGGCAGTGATATCTCCAGCCCATCCTCTGTTCGGATATCAGCCAGCATGCCAAAGTCTTAAATCAAGAAACAGTTTTCTAAGATCTAAAGATACACTAGCAGTTATACCTCAGCAAGCAAGAGTCCAAAAGCGGCAGGCTAAGCACCAGCACCTAAATCTGTGGCTAATACTAGATGAGAGGCTCCCCCGGGCACACAGAAGACTTGTCGACTTGAAAGGTGCTGAACAGACTGCGTTCTGGCACCACATCTTAGGAAATGGGACTACAAAGTGGAGTTCACGACATGCGAGTGTGGAGAAGAGCAAACCACAGACCACTTGCTACAATGCAGCCCAAGCCCTGCCACAAGCACAATGGAGGACCTTCTCACAGCGAAACCAGTGGCCAGCTTCTGGTCAAGGAAAATCTAGCGTAATGCCAAGTTTTGAACTCTGTTTGTGTTCTTAAATATATTGTAACTGTATCCTCAATCCACTTCTGACATGATAAATAAATAATCACACACAGACACTCATATTTCGACTTTTAGATAGAGAGATTTGGTCCCATGCCAATCACTTTGGCATCCAAAAATTTGCACACACAGTTGGCGTTTCTACACACACATGCATTTATTCAAGTATACATAAACATCCTATCAAAAGGGGAAAAAGAGAACAATCAAAACACAGTCCAATGAATATTAATCATGGTTAACATTGTGAATTCTGAAAGCGATTAAAAACTAGGAAAAATTTGAATGCCACGGTTAAGAAGTCTAACAACTGACATGCATTCTTGTTTCTCAATGCAGAAACCACTGTTCGTCAAGATTCATTAGATGGGTCTACATTTCAAAATGCATTACAGGTATTAAGAAAAATGACTCACACCATTCTAAAAAGGTAGAGCCAAGGTTGGCTTGTGCGATTCCTGTTTGTCATTGAACCAGCGTTTGCTTTGGGAACTGTGTTATTATTCCACCAAGGCTGGCATTTGAGGAAAAAGAGGGGGGAGGGCAAATTCATCATTCACATTGCCTACAAAGCGCTCCACTACAATCCGCGGCTGACATACTTAGAAAACTTTAATATACAGCCTGTCTCTGCTGTTACAATTAAGTCACTCCAAAATGTCATGGAAAGCAATCTAACCCCATTAAATCTTCACACTCTCATTAAAAAAGCACTTACAGACTTGACAATGTTCCTAATACATTATTTAAAGACACAAGATGTACAGTGACTTAAAAACCCAGCACACCGAGGTGGAGGGTGAAAGCAGACAGAGAGAGACAAAGAGAAATATAGCACACAGCTAAATTAATATGGAGGAATGTTATTAGAGGCAAATTTGTATTGAAAAACAGCTCACTTGAACAACAGGTAGTGATATAAGTTGCAATGGGCCACTTGGAAAAGTGGTCAATGCTGTACAACTGGAGATCTCTCTATATATAAAAGTAATGTGTGTAATTCCCATGGAGTAAACAACAAAACCATTGGACCAAATCACACCAAATTTGGCCACAAAAGACATAGTCATCAAATCTATGTCTTTCCATAAAAAACCCCTATAAAATTAGGTCCAAATTACAGAAAACCCCCAAAACCAAAAATTACTAACCACGCGTACACAGAGGCCCTTCCTTCCTACCTATGGGGATCCTCCGTTGCCCTCCTTGAATAGCACCTTCAAACACAGGCTGCTTCCCATTACATTATTTTCCATAACAACAGACTACAACACCAACGCATGGCCGAGCACAGCTAGACATATTCCAGACAGAAAACAACCAGAGCCAGCTAACACCTCCCAACAAAGGATTCCCCCACAGAGTCATCTTCATCATCATCATTATTATTATTATTATTAGGTTCCTAGGAACCATCAAAATGAACAAAACCTGGCAGCCAGCATTAAAAATATTCTATAATCTGGACAGTAAATAAAGAACAGCACTCTGAAAATAAGGGTATTCCAGACAAGAAACAACCAGAGCCATCTAATACCTCCCAACACCCCCAGGGAGGAAACAACCGCACTTTGAAGCTACAGGCCCATTCAGTGCTAATCAAGGTGACTAATTACAACATTCATACTTGCCTCCCCAAACAAACACCCACTTAGGATGACACCACAGCAACACGTGGCCAGGCACAGCTAGTATCAAATAAAATTGCAAAGCTCCATGTTTTCCACCTCTCATGAAATATAAGTCACATATTTGTGCTGTTGCTCCATCTCTCTGGCGAAGAACTTGTTCGTAAACTTCCTCCTTGGTCGAATTGCCAGCATTTTACTGGCATTTCATTATGGGTGCATTATGGGTGCCTTAAAATACCTATTTATCTACTCACATTTTGCTTCTGAACTGCGTAGAAGCTGTGCTAAAGGCCAAGAGCTCACCCTGACCTGGACTTTGAACTGTCAACCTTTTGATTGATAAGATTTCACAGCAGATGGTGGTTTAACCTACTGTGCTAAAGCCCAGCATATAGCCTGTGCATCACTATGACAAAATAGTGATGCTCAGGTTAAATGATGTGGGAGCTCACCAAGCATGTCAAAATCCAAAGAAATCCAAAACACAGAACATCTCAGTTTCCAAGTATTTCTGATAAGGGATACACAGCCTGTATTCATATCAATCAATCAATGATGCCTTTATTACAGTCAACAAACCATACGGCAATGCAATGGTTATATACTACATCTTACACACACTCTATCGGGAAACATAAACCTGAATATATACAGTAGAGTCTCACTTATCCAAGCCTCGCTTATCCAAGTTTCTGGATTATCCAAGCCATTTTGATGTCAATGTTTTCAATATATCATGGTATTTTGGTGCTAAATTCATAAATACAGTAATTACAACATAACATTACTGCGTATTGAACTACTTTCTCTGTCAAATGTGTTGTATAACATGATGTTTTGGTGCTTAATTTGTAAAATCATAACCTAATTTGATGTTTAATAGGCCTTTCCTTAATCCCTCCTTATTATCCAAGATATTCGCTTATCCAAGCTTCTGCCGGCCCGTTTAGCTTGGATTAGTGAGACTCTACTGTACATCCCAACCTGTTTCTGGAAATCAGAAAAATGCCTTGTTTCCTTTGGCATAAAATCATAGTTTTGACCTTAAAAACACAGTTTTATTGCAAAAGACACTTCCTGTAAAAGCACTTAGGGTTTATTTGGCAGAAAACTATTTTGAGAGGAGGATGCCAAAAAGGACATATTTTTATGCGCTGAATAATTTCCCAGAACACCCATGTGTCAATGTATACAACATTCACACCTCTCTGTTATTCCTCCTGACTGGAGAGACAGGTAAACCCATTTTCGGGTGAGAAAGAAACAACGGTAAATATACCGTATATACCCCAGTATAAGCCAACCTGAATATAAGCTGAGGTACCTAATTTTACCACAAAAACTGGGAAAACATTGACTCCAGTATAAGCCAAGAGTGGGAAATTTCAGAAATAAAAATAGATACCAATAAAATTACATTAACTGAGGGATCAGTGGGTTAAATGTTTTTGAATATTTACATAAAGCTCAAATTTAAGATAAGACTCTCCGACTCTGATCCAATCATTAATACCAATAATAATAGAGAAAATAATAAATGTACCATATATTCTCGAATATAAGCTGACCCAAATATAAGCCAACCAGGACCCTCACCCGAGTATAAGCCGAGGGGGGCTTCTTCAGTCTTAAAAAAAGGGCTGAAAAACTAGGCTTATACTCGAGTATATACAGTACTTTTCATCAGCAGTCTCCAAGGAGGTCTTAAAATCTGAAAAAACAGGAGTGAGCCCTTATTTCAATATCTATTTTCACAGTGAGTGACACTGCGCACTCACATGTGGATTTGTCCTTTGAGTGTAACAGGATAGCCAGCCCTTAGTACTTAATTCCTGAATAGTATTTGATTGTCCAGCGCTGATCTGGTGCAGCACACAATGTTTAAGTAAGAGCTGTATCATTGCTGAGAGCCCAGATAAATGCCAGGTTAATAAAATCGTTGGGTTTCCCCAAGCCCACACATGCCAGGAAATTTGTCAATGTCTTTTTATTTGCATATCTGGCAACATGCCCTAGGCAGCCGATATGTAAAGGAGAACATACAGGTGTTTTCATTTGCAGGTTGTCTTTAATCTAGAAGTGCCAATTTGCTTCTGTTTTAATTACATCTTACCCTAACATACTGTTACTGCCTTATGAAATGGCTTCATTACTGACGGCGTGCAGCCCTCCTCACCAAAAAGAAGGAAAGAAAAACAGAGAGAAGGCTTTGACAGGTTATACCTCACAACCTCTGAGGATGCCTGCCATAGATGTGGGCAAAACGTCAGGAGAGAATGTTTCTGGAACATGGCCAGAGAGCCCAAAAAACGCACATCAACCCACTGATTCCAGCCATGAAAGCCTTCAACAACGCTTTGACAGGCAATTCAAAACTACCACATTTGGGGGCTATCCCCTGCATCACTGGCTCCTTGGTTCCAAATATTCAGATTTCCCCCCCCCCCTAAAAGAAGCATTGATTGAAATGTCAACATTCTTTGACAAATCCTTCCCCTTCGCAGCTGTCATGTCCCCCTATTTGGCATTCAGCCTTTGCCAAGAAGTGGCAGCTGCTCCCTTGAAACCACTTTGCTGGAACTGTCCGTGGTACTGAAGTCTAACTCTCAAATAGGTGCAGCACCTGGCACAGCACTTGCATCTACACTGGGAAATTAGCACAGTTTGGCACCACTTCAACTGGCATAGCTCAATGCCATGGAATCCTGGGAGTTGTAATTTGGTGAGCCGCAAGCACTATATGGCTCAGAGGACTAAAGACCTTGTAAAACTACAGCCCCCTTGATTCCATAGCATTGAGACATGGCATTGAAAGTGGTGTCAAACTGCAACAATTCTAACACCCCCAGTGAAGTTCATAGCAGGATAAAAGACACTTTATCATAATAATATACTAATATAATAATAATATAATAATAACTTTATTTTTGTATCCCGCCTCCATCTCCCCAAAGGGATTCAGGGCGGCTGACATGGGGACAAGCCCAACAACACAAGTTAAAACACAGAACAATCAATTAAAAACATTATAACTACATTAAAAAAACTTTGACCCATGTTACTACACCGGCTTTTATTCTTCACTAGCTTAGAAACCCGTTGATGCCCGGGTTAGGTCTTTTGTAATGATAAATATTAAAAAGCAGTCGTTTGTTTTGGAGGTTTATGAATTGTCCTATTAGAAAATGTATAAAGATATGGGCGAACTACAAATCCCATCATTCTGGGTCAATTCCCCCCAAATGTTGAAAGTATTAAAAATTGGCCATGTTGGGTATAAGTGCCCAGTTTGGTCCAAATCCATCATCGGTTGGGTTCACAGTGCTCTGCACATGTGGGTGAACTGTAACTCACATCATCCAAGGTCAGTTCTGCCCAGAGTTGACCATGTGGATATATGTGCCAGGTTTGGTCCAGATCCATCATTGTCTGGGTTCAGAGTGCTCTCTGGATGTGTGTGAACTATAACTCCCAAAACAAACTTTGATTTTTCTTATGTAGACAGATATAGAGATAAGATGAAAATACATGGGAATGATATTTTGCAGCATTTAATGATCTAGAGCCTGAAAAAGAGATTCCCATTACAGTAATAACTATTCTACAAACAGATAGATACAAGCAGACAAAAGGGAGGAGGAATCTGCAGTATGTCCCTTCTATCTTAAAAGTTCAGCTCAAAGAAGCAAAGGGAGAGTTTAACCTCTCCACATTTCAACTGATTACTTTCAAACTTCACTTTTATTAATTACATTGGAGACTTCTGGCAGAGCTCAAGCGCTTGGGCTATTTTTAATAAGGTTCATCCTACTCAAATGTATTGTTCCGCTTCAAATGGAGATCAAACTACCAATTTAGCAGGAGATAATTGCAAGTCTTCCAGGTCAGCTCCCGAGAGAGAGGCAGCGGGGGTCTCAAAGACCCAGATTTTGAGAGAGAAAAAGAGGCCACCCCACGCAGTGCACAAAGGCAAAGGCACAAAGGGAGCTATTTTAAATCCAGGGTGAGTCTCGATTGATTTAATGCTTTCTTCAGCCATCATTCCTGGACTTCTCAACAGAGGCTGCTGCTGGTTTCCATGTCATTGTGGCAGTGAACCTAATCTAGGTTTCAACCTGAACTTTCCAGGAACACTCCATCCACAGAATAAACCCACAATTTACAGTTTAACAGTCGTCAGTTGCCACTGCTTCTTACCTCACAAAAAACTATGATCTATATTAATGGTTCCCAACCTTTTTTTGATGAGGGACCACTTGACCAGGGACCACTTTGACCAGGGACCACTCTCCAACATTAGTACCAAAAGGGTTACAAATCAGTTTTTGTTCAACTTTAGATTCGGTTTAGTTATTTGGGGTGCTGCTTCAAAACACTGCATTGGATAAACGACATCAGCTGAAGTTTCTTATACAGAACTTATTCCATCTAGAATCTGTTCAAATAAAATTGCATTCTAAATTCTTTATTCCCTTTGCATGTCTATTAGTAATGGCTACTAGTAATGGTTATGGCTCGCCCATCTTGGTTACTACTCGCACATCAGTTCTAGATTATTTAATAATCTAGAGCTGATGTGGTCTATCCAATGCAATTTTCTGAATCAAGAGCTGATGTGGTCTATCCAGCTGATGTGGTCTATCCAGTGCTGTTAACTCAGTTCCAAACCCAAAGGCCTCCAGAACAGGCAAAAAGCAGAAGTATTTAATAATCTAAAGCGGATGTGGTCTACCCAATGCAATTTTCTGAATCAGCACTCCATAAAAACCGTATTATTTATGAATTTAGTCAGATTCATTTAAACATTCAAGGTTAATAAACATGTTTAACAACTCCCTCAAAACTAGATAAAGCAGAAGCAGGATCTAACTTCTGTTGGAAAAGTGTTCCACAAATGGAGTGCAATTACAAAAAAAGACAACCTGTTATCCATCTTCTCTCCATGATAATCCCCTTTAGTGATCTATATATCGATATTGCAATATTAAGGCAGACACTTTTATGAACTAAACTGAACAATCAATGAGGTTTTCCAAAATAAAATCAACATGCTCTCCATGAAAAATATAAGTTACATTGACATCCAAAACTCTGGCCAAGGTAACTAATAGCATCTAACAAATGAGGTCCGGTTCTCTTCTAATCTAAAAATGGACAAGTTGGGAATGACTTGGAATGACCTATGTCTCTGCTGTTCAGCATCAGAGTTAACATGCTTTGAAAACAAAAGAAAAAATATTAAATAACTGGCTGATATTCTTTTTCATCTCGCTTTCAAACAGCCTGACATCACTTCTCTTCGTGCTCTGTTCAGAGCAAATAACTGCAAGCAACATCTGGCCAACGCACATGAAATGTAATTGAACAACTGCTTACAATTATATTCACTCAGTGGGTGGAATGATGTAACGCAAATTTGGAATATAAGACAGAGAGTGTGTGCATGTGTGCTTTGCAGGACCTTTGTTCATGTGCTTGAAGACCGAACTGTGCTTCTCTGGGAAGATAATGGGTCTGTGCACGAAATAAGCTCACATTATAGTTGAACACAGTCATCACTTGGACTGTGCCATTGGTGAATGAGCCCTAAGAGAAGCCGGATAGTAACTATTTAAAAAAAATAGATTTACAAGTAGAGATAAATTGGATTATTGGTTTCACAAACTAATTGGTAGTTCTGCTATGCAGGGAAGACGTTTTTCCATTTCATTGACAGCTTCATCAACAAAGCTTCCAATAAGTGCCACTCCCCATTTGCATTCAACCAATCTTTTTTACCACTCAATGCAACAACTAAAATTCATTTCCAGCTTTGTTGACATAATGATAGCTGTATTGTCCTGATACTTCTGCTCTTTGCCTATTCTGGAGGCCTTTGGGTTTGGAACTGAGTAAACAGTGTATCTCCAGGATACAGAATGGAGAGAAACTCTAAGCAAAATACCTGCATCTAAGTACTGTATTTCTTTGGTTCTAAGTTACACGTTTCCCCCAACATAAACACCTCTAAGAAAGGGGTGCATTTTAAAATTAGATATTTTAATTTGGAAATCAAAGATACAGAATGGGGGACGTCTGGCTTGACAGCAGTGTGTGCGAAAAAGACCTTGGACTCCTCGTGGACAACAAGTTAAACATGAGCCAACAATGTGATGCAGCTGCTAAAAAAGCCAATGGGATTCTGGCCTGCATCAATAGGGGAATAGCGTCTAGATCCAGGGAAGTCATGCTCCCCCTCTATTCTGCCTTGGTCAGACCACACCTGGAATCACACTGTGTCCAATTTTGGGCACCGCGGTTGAAGGGAGATGTTGACAAGCTGGAAAGCGTCCAGAGGAGAGCGACTAAAATGATTAAGGGTCTGGAGAACAAGCCCTATGAGGAGCGGCTTAAAGAACTGGGCATGTTTAGCCTGCAGAAGAGAAGGCTGAGAGGAGACATGATAGCCATGTACAAATACGTGAAGGGAAGTCATAGGGAGGAGGGAGCAAGCTTGTTTTCTGCTGCCCTGCAGACTAGGACACGGAACAATGGCTTCAAACTACAGGAAAGGAGATTCCATCTGAACATCAGGAAGAACTTCCTCACTGTGAGAAGGGCTGTTCGGCAGTGGAACTCTCTGCCCCGGGCTGTGGTGGAGGCTCCTTCTTTGGAGGCTTTTAAGCAGAGGCTGGATGGCCATCTGTCGGGGGTGCTTTGAATGCGATTTCCTGCTTCTTGGCAGAATGGGGTTGGACTGGATGGCCCATGAGGTCTCTTCCAACTCTACTATTCTATTCTACAGGTATAAATAAAGCTTTTTTTCTGTTGGTGAGCCTGACAATTGATGGTGTCTTAGAACAAAAGAAATATGGTACATACTCCTTCCTTACTTGCACATCTAGTTGACACTGTGTAGGCCCATCCAGTACATTTGAAACAATGAATTGCAAATTTACATGTTATTGGTATGCATGATTTTAACGCGTTTTAATTTTTGTTCCCTTGTGTATTTTAATGGTTTAATGTTTTATCTATATATTTCAAGCCATGAGGAGTGACAGGTAAGAATTCACATTTGCTGTTGTTGTTTTTGCTGCTGAGGAAAAGAACATGATCCTATTCACAAAGTCACACATCGTACAAACCAATTTGAGCACCATGGACTTCAAACACACTCTAAATACTTCTGACATTGGAGTTAATTAATTCAGAATGAATTTTCTTGTTTAAATTGTGAGCCACTTTGAGTTCCAATTTGGGGGGGGGGGGGAGGAGCCAGATGCTGGTGGTAACACGACAATAATAATAATAATAATAATAATAATATCCAATTTTGCAAGAAGACATATGCCACATAAAACTTTCAAACTTCTTTTAGTCCAAGCTAAGCATAGAAAGAGAGAGTAGGCTCATAGGGCACCAATCATCATATTTTCTTTATGTTATAAATTATTGCATTTCTACTTAAATTACAGTAGTGACGGTATTTCTAAATTTGCATCCATATATAATGCTTACAAAGCTGCCACAAAATCTCTAGTTCATATCTTCAATGAAACAATGTAAAAGAAATTGGTTAACATTCTTTACAAAAAGTCAGTGAATTCACACCACATTGATGTATCCACCATAGATTCTTAAATACAGTAACATCCCAAATATGCAAAACAAACAAAACATAGCTACTCCTGGATACATTTTATAGATTGTTTAGTCCTAATATTAACATCCCTAGTACTTAGAAACAAAACTGTAGGCCAAATTAGTAGTTCAGGCCAGGTTTCTTTCATCTGAAACAATAATAACTACACATGTGGTATCTTGTCCAATGTGGTATAATGGTTTGAGTTTGGGGTAATGGGAGACAAAGGTTCAAATCCCCACTTGGCCTTAGAAAACTGCTAGGTGACATTCTCTCGGCCCCAAATGAAGGCAAGGAGAGCCTCCCAAACCACTTCTCCCAAGAAATCTGCGCGATAGGGTTGCCATAAATCAGAAATGACTTGAAGGCATACAACAACCAACTTGTACTGTCTATACAAATCCATCCATCTATCATAAAATTCCCGAAAGATTGTGTGTTACCATTAAGTAGGACAGGCAAAGTCAGACTCTTGCAAAGTGGATTTGGCCTGTTTCAAACTTAATGTTCAGCACAGTATAATTAACTCCTCCAATTCCATATGCGTAGTCACTTTTGGTCAAGACAGTATGGTTACTTTCATCCAAAACATTAAAGTTTCTTTTGCTCAACAATACAGTCACTTTTGTCCAAGATATTATAATCTCTTCTGACCAACAATATAATCACTTTCATCCAAGACACTATAGTCACTTTTGTCCAGCAATATAGACACTTTTGTCCAAGACAATATAGTCTCCTTTGCCCAACAAAATAATCTTTCATCCAAGACATTATTGTCTCTTGCCCAACAATGTAGTCTCTTTTGCCCAATAATATAATTACTTTTATCCAAGACATTATAGTCTCTTTTGCCCAACAATATAGTCACTTTTGTCCAACAATATAATCACTTTTATCCAAGACATTATAGTCTCTTTTGCCCAACAATATAGTCACCTTTGTCCAACAATATAGCTAGTTTTGTCCATTATAGTCTCTTTTGCCCTACAATATAATCACTTTCGTCCAAGACATTAAAGTCACTTTTGTCCAACAATAGAATCACTTTCATCCAAGACATTATAGTATAGTTTATTTTGCCCAACAATATAATTACTTTTATCCAAGACATAGTCTCTTTTGCCCAACAAAATAATCACTTTTATCTAAGACATTATAGTCTATTTTGCCCAACAACATAGATACAGTAGAATCTCACTTATCCAAGCTAAACGGGCCAGCAGAAGCTTGGATAAGCGAATATCTTGGATATTAAGGAGGGATTAAGGAAAAGCCTATTAAACATCAAATTAGATTATGATTTTACAAATTAAGCACCAAAACATCATGTTATACAATAAATTTGACAGAAAAAGTAGTTCAATACGCAGTAATGTTATGTTGTAATTACTGTATTTACGAATTTAGCACCAAAATATCATGATATATTGAAAACATTGACTACAAAAATGGCTTGGATAATCCAGAAGCTTGGACTTAATAATCCGGAAGTTAGACTCTACTGTACTTTCATCCAAGACGTTATAGTCACTTTTGCCCAACAATATAGTCTCTTTTGTCCAACAATATAATCACTTTTATCCAAGACATTATAGTCTCTTTTGCCCAACAACTGCTGCTGCTCAGTCATTTAGTCGTCTCCAACTCTTCGTGACCTCATGGACCAGTCCACGCCAGAGCTCCCTGTCGGCCGTCACCGCCCCCAGTTCCTTCAAGGTCAAGCTAGTCACTTCGAACATAGATACTTTATCCAAGACATTATAGACTCTTTTGCCAAACGATAGTCTCCTTTGTCCAACAATATAGCCACTTTCTTCCAAGACATTACACTAACTTTTGCCCAACAATAGTCACTTTTATCCTCAACAATATAGCCAATTTTGCTCAAGATAGTATAATCACTTTTGTCCATCAATATAGTCACTTTTGCCCAACAATGTGGTAATCTTTGCCCAACACAATATGGTCACTTCTGCCAAACAATATAGTCATTCTCGTCCAAAACAGTTACAGTTGCTTTTAAGAATCAGAAAGAGAGAACTGAGACCAAGATTCTTTCTTCGGTGTTCAGATCAAAGGGAAAAGCTGGCACCAAATTATGACGGATAGTCGTAATACAACTAGACACACAGAGAATTCCTCCAAATTTATAGCAGATGGGAAGGGGACCTTGTCCAAAAAATCAGCGAGCCAAAGACATAGATAACCACCCAAAAAAGAAATCGCTGCAGAAAAGGTCTGCCTCCCAAGAATGCCGTGTCAACACAAGCGATAACAGGACCCGACACAAAGAACAGACCAAACCAGGACTGGGGGAAACCTTCCAAAATCAACCTTGGATAGCAAGAGATCTTGGATATGAAGCTTATTTTCGATATGGGGGGGGGGGGGAGGAACAGAAGTCACACACACATCCATACACTAGTGTTTACCTTGCAAGCTGTCTTCCCACTGCAGGTGGGAAGGAAGATGCCAAGGCTGCTTTCCAAAGTCTTCTCCAACACCCCGCAACCCCTGCATCCTCCCTCCAGACATGGGGCAGCCAAAGAGTCCCACACAAAATGCAGCAGCATCCCCTTTTCTTTATGGGCTGCGATGCCAAAAGTCTACAGGGAAGGAGGCCAGGATGCTGGGTCCAGAAGGGCATCTTGTCCTCCTTCCTTTTCCATCCAAGCAAACAGGAGCATTAAGCCAAGACATGGAGCAGCAAGAGGAGCTTTCCACGCCCCTCTCCTTTTCCTCCCAGGATGAAGACATCATCCCACCACCCCATGTAAGAAAAGCTCCCTAAGAAGGAAAGGAAACTGCACTACACCCCCAAAAGGCAAAAAATAAAGGATGGGGACACACTAGCATTGCTGCCACCCGCAAACAATGAGCCAGAAAGCCAATGTAGGATAATTGGGAGGAGTGGGATTGAGTTGGGGATGCTTTGCTGACCTCCAGGGCGTCCAGGGTGACAAAGGAGGCCATGGCGAAGCCGTCGATGATGTCCTCTTCAGGCGATGAAGATGGCCTCCTCTTCCTCCTTGGGGGGCGAGGCCGGGATGAGGTGGGGGGCCCACGGTGCTCCAGCTCCGAGCCCGAGGAGGAGAAAAGCCAAGGCGGAGGGAGCAGAGGGGGGCGGCGGGGCCTTCGGGGGGGATCCCCATCTTCTGTGGCCCCCAAAGCTGCCCTTTCTGGTTGTAATCCATGTGGGGAGCGCCTGGCCCGGTCGCGCTGGGAGCGGGAGCGCCGCTTCTTGCGCCCCTCCATAGCTCCCAATCCGTTTTGGGGGACACCCCAAAGTTTAGGGGGTGTCCCCAATTCCCAAAGCCAAAAGGAGAGGAATGAAGGAGGGACACAAGATATGAAGAGAGATGGGGGTTAGGGAGACTTACAAAGGATGCTCCCCCCAATTTTGGGAGTCTCCCAAACCCTCAAGACACAAATGGGGAAGGGATACAGAGAGAGAGGAAGAACGATGGAGAGAAAATAATACTCTCCCCAACTTTGAGGCCCTCAAGAAAACGAGCGGGATGGAGAGGGAGGAAGAGAGTGATGAAGACGATAAGGGAGATCCCTAAGGAACGGTCCCTCAACTTTGGGAGTCCCCCAAACCCTCAAGACACAAAGGAGAAAAGGATACAGAGAGAAAGGCAGAGTGATGGAATGCAGACAGAGAGGAAGAGGGAGAACGATGGAGGGGAGAAAAGAGTGCTCCTCAACTTTGTGGTTCCCCAAGAGAAGGAGAGGGAGGGTGAGAATTATGGAGAGGGTGAGGGAGACCCCTAAGGAACGCCCCCCCCAGCTTTGGGGGTCCCCCAAACCCTCAAGACACAAACAAAGAAAGAATGCAGAGGGAAAGGATGAGGGAGACAGTGGAGGGGAGAAAAGGATGCTCTTCAACTTTGAGGTCCCCCAAGAGAAGGTGAAAGAGAGTGATGGAGAGGATGAGGGAGCCCTCTAAGAAACTGTTCCCCAACTTTAGGATCCCCAATAGAGAGAGGGAAGGAGATGCAGGGGAGAAAGGGATGCTCCCCAACTTTGAGGTCCCTCAAGAGAAGGAAAGAAGAGAGTGATGGAGAGGATGAGGAAGATCCCAAAGAAATGGTCCTCAACTTTAATGGTCCCCAATAGAGAGAGGAAAGGAGATGGAGGGGAAAAGGGATGCTCCTCAACTTTGAGGTCCCTCAAGAGAAGGAGAGGAAGAGATTGATGGAGAGAAGGAACCCCCCCCCCCCCAAGGAACGGTCCCCCAAGAGTGATGTAGAGAAGAAGGGAGACCCCTAAGAAACAATCCTTCAACTTTAGGGTCTCCAGTAGAAAGAGGGAAGGAGATGAAAGGGAGAAAAAGATGCTCCTCAACTTTGAGTTCCCTCAAGAGATGGAGATGGAGGAAGAGAGTGATGGAGAGAAGGAAGTCCCCTAAGAAACGGACCCTCAACTTTAGGGTCCTCAATAGAAAGAGGGAGGGAGAGCAAGTGCCGAATTGCAGGCCCCAACTTTAGGGGGTCCCCCAGAGGAAGGGATACAGGGGAGAATGACAGGGTGGGAGGGAGAGAGTGATGGGGGTTCCCAACTTTTTAGGGGTCCCCAAAAAGTAAGGGAAACAAGGGAATGAAAGGGTGGGAGAGAGTGATGGGGGTTCCCAACTTTAGGGGTCCCCAAAAAGGAAGGGATACAAGGGAGAATGACAGGGTGAAAGGGAGATGAGGGGGGATCCCAACTTTAGGGGTCCCCAAAAAGTAAGGGATACAGGGGGGAATGACAGGGTGGAAGGGAGAGAGTGATGAGGGATCCCAACTTTAGGGGTCCCCAAAAAGTAAGGGATACAGGGGGGAATGACAGGGTGGAAGGGAGAGAGTGATGGGGGGAATCCCAACTTTAGGGGTCCCCAAAAAGGAAATGATACAGGGGAGAATGACAGGGTGGAAGGGAGAGAGTGATGAGGGGGATCCCAACTTTAGGGGTCCCCTGAAAGGAAGGGAAACAAGGGAACAAAAGGGTGGAAGGGAGAGAGTGGTGGGGGGTTCCCAACTTTAAGGGTCCCCAAAAAGTAAGGGAAACAAGGGAACGAAAGGGTGGGAGTGACGGGGATTCCCAACTTCAGGGGTCCCCAAAAAGGAAAGGATATGGGGGAGAATGACAGGGTGAAAGTGATAGGGGGATCCCAACCTTAGGGGTCCCCAAAAAGTAAGGGATACGGGGGAGTGACAGTTGTGGGGGGTCCCCAAAAAACTCTGAAGAAAGAAAGGGAGAGAGAGGGAGGAAAACAGAAGGGAGAAGAAGAAAGACTAGACAGTAGAGAGAGGGACACAAAGGAGGATGGATAGTTGAGAGAGGGAGTGATGGAGGGGAAGGAAAGGAGAAGGCCTCAAGTTTGGGGGAGCAAAAAATAACCCCACAAATGGAAGGTTTGAGAGATAGAGAGGGAGGAATTATGGAAGGGTAGAGACACGCAAAATAATAAAGGACACACCAAAAATAAATATGGAAAATGGCAATAATAATAATAATAATAAATCCAAAGTAATGGCGGGTCTCCTTGAGGAGGCGGTGGGAGGCTCCTCACGGAATGTCACGGGGGAATGCCTCGGGAGGGCCGCTCCCCCCGCCGAAAACGCTCTCAATCCAGGCGAGGGCGGTGAGGATGCACGACGACGACGACGACGGGCCCGCCTTTCTTCTCCTCATGTTGTCGTGTTTTCTCCTCAGGGAAGAAGCGGGGTGGGAAAAAAAAAAGCGTCGCCAAGCCGCCACACAAAGGAACACAACGCCGCGGCTGAGGTAAAAGGCAAAGTCTGAGGGGAGAATTCCCCCCAAATTCGGGGGGACCGGTGAGGGACCCCAAAACAAGGCCCTCCTCCTCCTCCTCCGCCTCCTCCGCCTCCTCCTCGGCTCCAGGCGACGACGTAATGGCGCCTCCCCCTCTCGCCCAGCTCGCGCCCGGCCCCGCCCCTTTCCCTCCCGTCACGTGACCCCACCTCTCTCCCTCTCCCTCTCTCTCGCTCCCCTTTCTCTCCGCCACACACACACCGCGCATGCGCCGGGAAAGGGGATGAATGGGCACCCGAGGGCTCCCTCAAAGAGGGGCGGGGCCGGGGGCGTGGCTTAAACACACTGCCAGGAATTGATTGATGGGTGCAGCGTGGGAGCTTTGACAACCAGCCCCGGGATGGAGACACCCACAAGGGACCAAATGAAAAGTATAATAATAATAATAATAATATGAAATTATTGCTATTGTTATTATTATTATTATTGCCTCCATTCTTTGGGTTGGAGCCACCCACAATGGACTAAATAAAAGGTATTATTATTATTATTATTTGCCTCAATTCTTTAAGTTGGAGCCACCCACAATGGACTAAATAAAAGGTATTATTATTATATATTATTTTATATATTATTATTATTATTATTATTTGCCTCCATTCTTTAGGATGGAGCCACCCACAATGGACCAAATAAAAGGCATTATTATTATTATTTTATAATTATAATTTTTATTTTTATTTGCCTCCATTCTTTAGGTTGGAGCCACCCACAATGGACCAAATAAAAGGCATTATTATTATTATTTTATAATTATAATTTTTATTTTTATTTGCCTCCATCCTTTAGGTTGGCGCCACCCACAATGGATGTATTGTTATTATTATTATTATTTGCTTTGATTCTTTAGGTTGCAGCTGCCCACAATGGACCAAATAAAAGGTATTATTATTATTATTATTATTATTATTATTATTTGCCTCAATTCTTTAAGTTGGAGCCACCCACAATGGACTAAATAAAAGGTATTATTATTATATATTATTTTATATTATTATTATTATTATTATTATTATTATTTGCCTCCATTCTTTAGGTTGGAGCCACCCACAATGGACCAAATAAAAGGCATTATTATTATTATTTTATAATTATAATTTTTATTTTTATTTGCCTCCATCCTTTAGGTTGGAGCCACCCACAATGGATGTATTATTATTATTATTATTATTATTATTATTATTATTATTTGCTTTGATTCTTTAGGTTGCAGCTGCCCACAATGGACCAAATAAAAGGTATTATTATTATTATCATTATTATTATTTGCCTCAATTCTTTAAGTTGGAGCCACCCACAATGGACTAAATAAAAGGTATTATTATTATATATTATTTTATATATTATTATTATTACTATTATTATTTGCCTCCATTCTTTAGGATGGAGCCACCCACAATGGACCAAATAAAAGGCATTATTATTATTATTTTATAATTATAATTTTTATTTTTATTTGCCTCCATTCTTTAGGTTGGAGCCACCCACAATGGACCAAATAAAAGGCATTATTATTATTATTTTATAATTATTATTTTTATTTTTATTTGCCTCCATCCTTTAGGTTGGAGCCACCCACAATGGATGTATTATTATTATTATTATTATTATTATTATTATTATTATTTGCTTTGATTCTTTAGGTTGCAGCTGCCCACAATGGACCAAATAAAAGGTATTATTATTATTATTATTATTATTATTATTATTATTTGCCTCAATTCTTTAAGTTGGAGCCACCCACAATGGACTAAATAAAAGGTATTATTATTATATATTATTTTATATTATTATTATTATTATTATTATTATTATTATTATTATTATTATTATTATTATTGTTGTTTGCCTCCATTCTTTAGGTTGGAGCCACCCACAATGGACCAAATAAAAGGCATTATTATTATTATTTTATAATTATTATTTTTATTTTTATTTGCCTCCATCCTTTAGGTTGGAGCCACCCACAATGGATGTATTATTATTATTATTATTATTATTATTATTTGCTTTGATTCTTTAGGTTGCAGCTGCCCACAATGGACCAAATAAAAGGTATTATTATTATTATTATTATTATTTGCCTCAATTCTTTAAGTTGGAGCCACCCACAATGGACTAAATAAAAGGTATTATTATTATATATTATTTTATATTATTATTATTATTATTATTATTATTATTATTATTATTATTATTATTATTATTATTGTTTGCCTCCATTCTTTAGGTTGGAGCCACCCACAATGGACCAAATAAAAGGCATTATTATTATTATTATTATTTTATAATTATTATTTTTATTTTTATTTGCCTCCATCCTTTAGGTTGGAGCCACCCACAATGGATGTATTATTATTATTATTATTATTTGCTTTGATTCTTTAGGTTGCAGCTGCCCACAATGGACCAAATAAAAGGTATTATTATTATTATTATTATTTGCCTCAATTCTTTAAGTTGGAGCCACCCACAATGGACTAAATAAAAGGTATTATTATTATATATTATTTTATATTATTATTATTATTATTATTATTATTATTATTATTATTGTTTGCCTCCATTCTTTAGGTTGGAGCCACCCACAATGGACCAAATAAAAGGCATTATTATTATTATTTTATAATTATTATTTTTATTTTTATTTTTATTTGCCTCCATCCTTTAGGTTGGAGCCACCCACAATGGATGTATTATTATTATTATTATTATTATTATTATTATTATTTGCTTTGATTCTTTAGGTTGCAGCTGCCCACAATGGACCAAATAAAAGGTATTATTATTATTATTATTATTATTATTATTTGCCTCAATTCTTTAAGTTGGAGCCACCCACAATGGACCAAATAAAAGGTATTATTCTTATTCTTATTTGCCTTGATTCTTTAGGTTGCAGTTGCCCACAATGGACCAAATAAAAGGTATTATTATTATTATTACAGTAGAGGCTCACTTATCCAAGCCTCACTTATCCAAGCCTCTGGATAATCCAAGCCATTTTTGTAGTCAATGTTTTCAATATAACGTGATATTTTGGTGCTAAATTCGTAAATACAGTAATTACAACATAATATTACTGCGTATTGAACTACTTTTTCTGTCAAATTTGTTCTATAGCATGATGTTTTGGTGCTTAATTTGTAAAATCATAACCTACTTTGATGTTTAATAGGCTTTTCCTTAATCCCTCCTTAATATCCAAGATATTCGCTTATCCAAGCTTCTGCCGGCCCGTTTAGCTTGGATAAGTGAGACTCTACTGTATTACTATTATTATTATTATTACTATTATTATTATTCGCCTCCATTCTTTGGGTTGGAGCCACCCACAATGAACCAAATGAAAAGTATAATAATAATAAATAATAATATGAAATTATTGTTATTGTTATTATTGTTATTTTTTTGCCTCCATTCTTTGGGTTGGAGCCACCCACAATAGAATCATAGAATAGTAGAGTTGGAAGAGACCTCATTCAAAACACCCCCAACAGATGGCCATCCAGCCTTGGACCAAGGCTGGACCAAATGAAACATATAATAATAATAACAATATGAAATTATTGTTATTGTTATTATTATTATTGCCTCCGTTCTTTGGGTTGGAGCCACCCACAATGGACCAAATGAAAAGTATAATAATAATAATAATAATAATAATAATAATAATAATAATATGAAATGATTGTTATTATTATTATTATTATTGCCTCCATTCTTTGGGTTGGAGCCACCCACAATGGACCAAATGAAAAGTATAATAATAGTAATAATATGAAATTATTGTTATTATTATTATTATTATTATTGCCTCCATTCTTTGGGTTGGAGCCACCCACAATGGACCAAATGAAAAGTATAATCTATATATATAAAAGAATGATGGCATCAGGGCAGCGGACAAAACAACAAAACTACAGGCCCCCCAACCTCGAAATTTGACAACACAACCCATCATCCACGGCTCTAGGTTGATACAACAAAAAGAAAAGAAAAATAAAGTCCTAATTAGAGAGAGAGGAATAATTGTTTTTATCCAATTGCTGCCAGTTACAATGCTAAGTTCCACCCACTTGGTCTCCTAGCAACCCACTCAGCCCAGGGGACAGGCACAAGAGTTTCCAAACCCCTGAGGGCCATCCAGCCCAGCAGGACACAATCCAAGCATTCACAACACATGGACAACGTATAAATACTATACAATACTACACAGGGACATAGACCCCCTCTACCCTCACCACTTTCACAGTACACAAACAACCAAATGCATACTAAACATAAAGACAACCATACAACAGACATTCAATACCACCACTACCTCAACAAGTTCTCACCAACACTACCAGACAACGCCACAGCAACGCGTGGCCGGGCATAACTAATAATAATAATAATAATAATAATAATAATAATAATAATAATAATATGAAATTATTGTTATTGTTATTATTATTATTATTTGCCTCCATCCTTTAGGTTGGAGCCACTCACAATGGACCAAATAAAAGGTATTATTATTATTTTATATGATGATGATGATTATTATTATTATTAATTGTCTCCATCCTTTAGGTTGGAGCCACCCACAATAGACCAAATAAAAGGTATCACGATTATTGTTATTATATTATTATTATTATTATTATTATTATTTGCCTCCATTCTTTAGGTTGGAGCCACCCACAATAGACCAAATAAAAGGTATCATGATTATTGTTATTATATTATTATTATTATTATTATTATTATTATTATTATTATTATTATTATTATTATTATTATTTGCCTCCATTCTTTAGGTTGGAGCCACCCACAATGGACCAAATGAAAGGTATTATTATTATTATTTATTTTTATTATTTTTATTATTATTATTATTTGCCTCCATTCTTTAGGTTGGAGCCACCCACAATGGACCAAATAAAAGGCATTATTATTATTATTATTATTATTATTATTATTATTAGCCTCCATTCATTAGGTTGGAGACACCCACAATGGACCAAATAAAAGGCATTATTATTATTTTTTATTATTATTATTATTATTATTATTATTATTATTATTATTATTATTTGCCTCAATTCATTAGGCTGGAGACACCCACAATGGACCAAATAAAAGGCATTATTATTATTATTATTATTATTATTATTATTATTATTTTATTTGCTTCCATTCATTAGGTTAGAGCCACCCACAATGGACCAAATAAAAAGTATTATTATTATTATTTTATTTGCCTCCTTCCTTTAGATTAGAGCCACTCATAATGGACCAAATAAAAGGTAATAATAATAATAATAATAATAATAATAATAATAATAATAATAATTATTATTATTATTATTATTATTATTATTATTACTACTATTTGCCTCCATTCTTTAGGTTGGAGCCACCCACAATGGACCAAATAAAAGGTATTATTATTAGCATTAGCATTAGTATTATTATTTTCCTCCATCCTTTACGTTAGAGCCATCCAAATAAAAGGTAGTAATAATAATAATAATTTATTATTTGCCTTCATTCTTTAGGTTAGAGCCATCCACAATGGACTGAAGAAAAGGTATAATAATAATAATAATAATAATGATTATTATTATTATTATTATTATTATTATTATTATTGTATGACACAGCAAACAAGATAGATATGCTGGATTTCATATCACAAAATCCTAAATCGAACACTTCCCAAGTGTCTAGGACTGTGTGATGTATTTTCGGATGATGTGCGCAGATCCCAGTCGGATGGCTTTTATTATTATTATTATTATTATTATTATTATTATTATTATTATTATTATTATTATTTCCCTTGATTCTTAGATCAAATAAAAGGTATTAATATTATTATTTTTTTGCCTCAATTCTTTAGGTTGGATCCACCAACAAGAGACTCACAAGGCACTGGATTCTGTCGATCTAAGGAAGCTAAGCAAGGTTGGCCCTGGTTAGGACTTGGATGGGAGACCACACATACACACACATCATAGAGGCTACGTTGCGCTGATGGCTTAGCATGTCTACTACGGCCAATCGGTAATTAATTTGGACTCCACACCGGTGCATGAATTAATTTTGAAGGGGAAGCTGTAATTAATCTGCAGTTAATTCAAGGACGAATTAATTAGGCGACAATACCAAGTATTTGTACATCGTTCCCTGCCTTCCAATGGTCACGTCATTCCACTAGTGATGGACCTGGAACTCACTTGGCACACAAAACCCCCACGACCAAGAAAAAATACTGGAGGTCTTTGAAGGGATATATGGGAGTTGTAGTTCACCTGCATCCAGAGCGGACTATGAACCCAAACAATGATGGATCTGGACCCAACTTGGCATGCAAACCCGATATGCGGAAATTTAAATACTGGTGGGTTTTGAGGGGAATTGGCCTGGACATTTTGAAGTTGTAGGTACTGGGATTTATAGTTCACCTGCAATCAATGAGCACTCTGAACTCCAGCAGCTATGGACCCTTGGCACACAGACCTGACACTATATAGGAAATTGGGAGATGCATTTGAACTGAATCATAGAATCATAGAATCATAGAATAGTAGAGTTGGAAGAGACCTCATGGGCCATCCAGTCCATCCCCCTGCCAAGAAGCAGGAAATCGCATTCAAAGCACCCCCGACAGATGGCCATCCAGCCTCTGCTTAAAAGCCTCCAAGGAAGGAGCCTCCACCACAGTCCGGGGGAGAGAGTTCCACTGCCGAACAGCCCTTCTCACCGTGAGGAAGTTCTTCCTGATGTTCAGGTGGAATCTCCTTTCCTGTAGCTTGAAGCCATTGTTCCATGTCCTGGTCTGCAGGGCAGCAGAAAACAAGCTTGCTCCCTCCTCCCTAGGACTTCCCTTCACGTATTTGTACATGGCTATCATGTCTCCTCTCAGCCTTCTCTTCTGCAGGCTAAACATGCCCAGCTCTTTAAGCCGCTCCTCATAGGGCTTGTTCTCCAGACCCTTAATCATTTTAGTCGCCCTCCTCTGGACGCTTTCCAGCTTGTCAACGTCTCCCTTCAACTGCGGTGCCCAAAATTGGACACAGTGTGATTCCAGGTGTGGTCTGACCAAGGCAGAATAGAGGGGGAGCAGGACTTCCCTGGATCTAGACGCTATTCCCCTATTGATGAGGCCAGAATCCCATTGGCTTTTTTAGCTGCCGCATCACATTGTTGGCTCATGTTTAACTTGTTGTCCACAAGGACTCCAAGATCTTTTTCACATGTACTGCTGTCAAGCCAGGCATCGTCCCCCATTCTGTATCTTTGATTTCCATTTTTTCTGCCGAAGTGAAGTATCTTGCATTTGTCCCTGTTGAACTTCATTTTGTTAGTTTCGGCCCATCTCTCTAGTCTGTCAAGATCGTTTTGAATTCTGCTCCTGTCTTCTGGAGTGTTAGCTCTCCCTCCCAGTTTGGTGTCGTCTGCAAACTTGATGATCGTGCCTTCGAACCCTTCGTCTAAGTCGTTAATAAAGATGTTGAACAGAACTGGGCCCAGAACCCTGTGGCACTCCACTCGTGACTTCTTTCCATGATGAAGGCGACGCATTGGTGAGAATCACCCTTTGGGTTCATTCGCTTAGCCAATTACAGATCCACCTAACCGTAGTTTTGTTTCGCCTACATTTAACTACAGTAGAGTCTCACTTATCCAACATAAACGGGCCGGCAGAATGTTGGATAAGCGAATATGTTGGATAATAAGGAGGCATTAAGGAAAAGCCTATTAAACATCAAATTAGGTTATGATTTTACAAATGAAGCACCAAAACATCATGTTAGACAACAAATTTGGCAGAAAAAGTAGTTCAGTATGCAGTAATGCTATGTAGTAATTACTGTATTTATGAATTTAGCACCAAAATATGACGCTATATTGAAAACATTGACTACAAAAATGCGTTGGATAATCCAGAACGTTGGATAAGCGAGTGTTGGATAAGTGAGACTCTACTGTAGTTTGTTTGCCAGAAGGTCGTGGGGGACTTTGTCGAAGGCCTTACTGAAATCCAGGTACGCTACATCCACGGCATTCCCTGTATCGACCCAACTCGTAACTCTACCGAAAAAAGTGATCAGATGAGTCTGGCATGACTTGTTTTTGGTAAATCCGTGTTGACTATTAGCAATGACCGCATTTGTTTCTAAGTGTTTGCAGACCACTTCCTTAATGATCTTTTCCAGAATTTTGCCTGGTATTGATGTGAGGCTGACCGGACGGTAATTGTTTGGGTCGTTCTTTTTTCCCTTCTTGAAGATAAATAGGGACCACATCTGCCCTCCTCCAATCTTCTGGGACTTCTCCCTTTCTCCAAGAACTCTCGAAGATAATTGTCAGTGGTTCTGAAATAACTTCCGCTAGTTCCTTCAATACTGGCGCAAAATGACCCCAACGATGCCGGATATTCCAAGATATGGATTCTTTGCCCCTCCAAGTGGGTGGACTAGATGACCTTTGAGGTTCCCATTCATTATCGGACTCTGTATCCTTGGAAGTCAATGAAATTTCAGGTGAGATCCAGGTACTTAGAAAGATTGATGGTGAGCGCTGTCCAGCAGTGGAAAATGCTGCTGCCTTGGAGTGTGGATGGCCATCTGTCGGGAGGGATTAGATGGTATCCTTGGTTGGAATTGATGGCCTTTAGCGGTCTCTCCCAACTCTGTAATTTTGTGAATTTCCCCCAAAGACCTCCAGTATTTTTTGCTGATCATGGGGGCTCCGTGTGCCAAGTTTGGTCCAATTCAATCGTTGGTGGAGTTCAGAGTGCTCACTGACTGCAGGTGAACTATACATCCCAATACCTACAACTCCAAAATGCCCAGGCCAATTCCCCTCAAAACCCACCAGTATTCAAATTTCAGCATATTGAGTAAACATGCCAGGTTGGGTCCAGATTTATCATTGTTTGGGTGCATTGGATGTAGGTGAACTACAACTCCCCCAAATCAAGGTGAATTTCCCCCAAAGACCTCCAGTGTTTTTTGTTGGTAGTGGGGGCTCTGTGTGCCAAGTTTGGTCCAATTCCATTTTTGGTGAAGTTCAGAGTGCTCCTTGATTGCAGGTGAACTATACATCCCAAAACCCACAACTCCAAAATGCACAGACCAATTCAACTCAAAACCCGCTAGTAATCAAATCTGGGCATATCGGGTATGCATGCCAAGTTGGGTTCAGATCCATCAGTGTTTGGGTTCATAGTCCGCTCTGGATGCAGGTGAACTACAACTCCCATCAATCCCTCCAAAGACCTCCAGTATTTTTTCTTGGCCATTGGGGCTCTGTGTGCCACATTAGTTTCAGGTCCATCGTTCGTGGAGTTGAGAGTGCTCTTAGATTGCAGGTGAACTATACATCCCAGGTCTTACAATGGCTATAAATCATGGTGAATTCTCCCATAAATTCCTCTGTTTCCTGTGTACCATAGAAAAGAATAGGAAAGGGCTATCGGAAGAGGAAGTGGAAATTCCACACCAGTGGAGAGAGAACGGAACACTGGGATGTCTGTGGTGGAGGAAACACAGAGGAGGTAATTGTACCCATATGAAAGCTTTGACTTGGGTGGTGGGCAGGATGGTGTTTGTGGAGATATTGGCAGGGCTCTTGGACATGTTCACGGTGCTCTCTATAACTGGGATGTCTGTGGTGGAGGAAATACATGAAATCTAGGATGAAATGGTCCTCATATGAAAGCCTTCACGTGGGTGGTGGGCAGGATGGTGTTTGTGGAGATATTGGCAGGGCTCTTGGACATGTTCACGGTGCTCTCTATAACTGGGATGTCTGTGGTGGAGGAAATACATGAAATCTAGGATGAAATGGTCCTCATGTGAAAGCCTTCACGTGGGCGGTGGGCAGGATGGTGTTTGTGGAGGACATTGGCAGGAATCTTGGACATGTTCACGACGCTCTCTATAACTGGGGTGTCTGTGGTGGAGGAAACACAGAGGAGGTAATTGTGCCCATATGAAAGCTTTCACTTGGGTGGTGGGCAGGATGGTGTTTGTGGAGGACATTGGCAGGAATCTTGGACATGTTCACGGTACTCTCTATAACTGGGGTGTCTGTGGTGGAGGAAATACATGAAATCTAGGATGAAATGGTCCTCATATGAAAGCCTTCAAGTGGGTGGTGGGCAGGATGGTGTTTGTGGAGGACATTGGCAGGAATCTTGGACATGTTCACGGCGCTCTCTATAACTGGGGTGTCGGTGGTGGAGGAAATACATGAAATTTAGGATGAAATGGTCCTTGTATGAAAGCCTTCACTTGGGTGGTGTTTGTAGAGGACATTGGCAGGGCTCTTGGACATGTTCACGGCGCTCTCTATAACTGGGGTGTCTGTGGTGGAGGAAATACATGAAATCTAGGACGAAATGGTCCTCGTATGAAAGCCTTCACTTGGGTGGTGTGCAGGATGGTGTTTGTGGAGGACACTGGCAGGGCTCTTGGACATGTTCACGGTGCTCTCTATAACTGGGGTGTCTGTGGTGGAGGAAATACATGAAATCTAGGATGAAATGGTCCCCGTATATCTCAATTTCCAATTTTGCATCATTTCGGATTTTTGATTTCCGGATAACGGATGCTCAGTCTCTGCTTTGTTTTCCTTCTTGATGTCAAGTGCGGTGGGTCCCCGGCTTTGCAATAAGTACTCTGGAGCAAGTGGGGTGTGTTTTCGCTCCTCAAGCATTGCTCTCATCAAGATGCCCTTAAGAGCAGCCTACCTTTTTACCCAGAGCCTTCCTGCCACATCTGTACCTCCTTGAGCTGAGTTTACAATCTCTTGTGAGAGAACGACACCAGCCCTGCGCATTGTGCTGCCAGAAGTGCCTTTAATTCATAAACGAGAGCCCTGAAATGTGTTCCCTTGTGCGGGAGAAGAAAGAAAAGGGAAAACATGTCGAGGAGGGAGAAACACACAAGCATTGTGTTGTAAACAGCACTCTCTCGACTACGCGAAGTGTTGCCGTCTGCAAGAGAGCTGCCACTCTGTGTGTGTACACATGGGGGCTCTTCAGAGCTGACACACACAACAACACAACCGTTCAATGTAAGGCTTCCCCGTCTGCGCAGGATTCCATACTTCGCACTTTAACAACACAATCGTTCAATGCTAAGGCTTCCCCGTCTCTGCAGGGTTCCATACTTGGCACTTTAACAACACAACCGTTCAATGTAAGGCTTCCCCGTCTGCGCAGGATTCCATACTTGGCATTTTAACAACACAACCGTTCAATGCTAAGGCTTCCCCGTCTGCGCAGGGTTCCATACTTGGCATTTTAACAACACAACCGTTCAATGCTAAAGCTTCCCCGTCTGCGCAGGGTTCCATACTTGGCACTTTAACAACACAACCGTTCAATGTTAAGGCTTCCCCGTCTGCGCAGGGTTCCATACTTGGCACTTTAACAACACAACCGTTCAATGTAAGGCTTCCCCGTCTGCGCAGGATTCCATACTTGGCATTTTAACAACACAACCGTTCAATGCTAAGGCTTCCCCGTCTGCGCAGGGTTCCATACTTGGCATTTTAACAACACAACCGTTCAATGCTAAAGCTTCCCCGTCTGCGCAGGGTTCCATACTTGGCACTTTAACAACACAACCGTTCAATGTTAAGGCTTCCCCGTCTGCGCAGGGTTCCATACTTGGCATTTTAACAACACAACCGTTCAATGCTAAAGCTTCCCCGTCTGCGCAGGGTTCCATACTTGGCACTTTAACAACACAACCGTTCAATGCTAAGGCTTCCCCGTCTGCGCAGGGTTCCATACTTGGCATTTTAACAACACAACCGTTCAATGCTAAGGCTTCCCCGTCTGCGCAGGGTTCCATACTTGGCATTTTAACAACACAACCGTTCAATGCTAAAGCTTCCCCGTCTGCGCAGGGTTCCATACTTGGCACTTTAACAACACAACCGTTCAATGCTAAGGCTTCCCCGTCTGCGCAGGGTTCCATACTTGGCATTTTAACAACACAACCGTTCAATGCTAAAGCTTCCCCGTCTGCGCAGGGTTCCATACTTGGCACTTTAACAACACAACCGTTCAATGCTAAGGCTTCCCCGTCTGCGCAGGGTTCCATACTTCGCACTTTAACAACACAACCGTTCAATGCTAAGGCTTCCCCGTCTGCGCAGGGTTCCATACTTGGCACTTTAACAACACAACCGTTCAATGTTAAGGCTTCCCCGTCTGCGCAGGATTCCATACTTGGCACTTTAACAACACAACCGTTCAATGTTAAGGCTTCCCCGTCTGCGCAGGATTCCATACTTCGCACTTTAACAACACAACCGTTCAATGCTAAGGCTTCCCCGTCTGCGCAGGGTTCCCTACTTCGCACTTTAACAACACAATCGTTTAATGCTAAGGCCTCCCCGTCTGCGCAGGGTTCCATACTTCGCACTTTAACAACACAACCGTTCAAATGCCAAGGCTTCCCACCAAAGAGAACTATAGAGGAGAGTCTACTGAACAGAATACGTCAACAGTGTGATGCGGAGACGAAAAAGACCAATGCGATTCCAGGCTGTATTAATATAGTATCTATATTTATTATTTACTAGCTTGCCCAGGTCATTTGAGAAAGGCCTGTGTTCTAAGTGCAACGAAGCGATTGAAAGTACTGCAAATCCCATCATCTGTGGCCCATTCTCCCCCAAACTGTACCAGGGCATAAAGTGGGTCATGGGGGTGATGTGTGCCAAGTTTGGTCCAAGTCTGTCATTCCTGGCGGTCACAGTGGCCTGTGGAAGTGGCCGTCAATCAGAAAGCTACCACATACCCAGATACATACCCAGATACCCACATACATACAAACATTATATTAATTATAATTATATATAAAGATATATAGATTTATTTAGATTTATTTATTTATCGTATTTGTATTCCGCCATTCTTTCTCACCCTGAAGGGGGCTCAGGGCGGATCACAATGCACACGTACATGGCAAACATTCAATGCCATTAGACATACGACCTATATAGACAGACACAGAGGCAATTTTAACATTGTTCCAGCTTCCGGCTTTATGAGGGTATGCTCGATTCCGGCCACAGGGGGAGCTGCTGCTTCACCGTCCGCTTGTGACACCGAGTCCTTGATGGTGGACTTCCTCATTCTTCCGCACGCTGCTAGGTTTTATGGTGTCGTAAACTAGTTAAATCAGCCTCCCCACATAAAGCGGTACCTACATTTCCTACTCAACAGATGCAACTGTCTTTGGGCTGAACCAAACTTGGCACACAGGAAAAAATACTGCAGGTCTTTGCGGGAAATTCACCTTGACTTGGGGGAGTTGTAGTTCACCTACAGCTAGAGGGCACTGTGAACCCAAACACCAATGGATCTGGCTTTGATACGGAGGCTGGAGACTGGATGGCCATCTGCCACGAGGGCTTTGATTGTGCTGTAACCCACCTCAATCCACAAAGAGAGGTGGTTAAGAAATATTATTATTATTATTATTATTATTATTGTTGTTGTTGTTGTTGTTGTTGTTGTGTGCTCCTACGTGGAAGAATTGGGGTTGGGCTGGCTGTCCCTTGGGGGTCTTTTTCCAACTATGGTTCTATGTCGTTGCCTCTTGTTTGCAAGATGAACCAGTAACTTTTTTTATATCATTATTCATTATTGTTATTATTATTATTATTATTATTATTATTATTATTATTATTGTATGTCACAGCAAACAAGATAGATATGCTGGATTTCGTATCACAAAATCACAAGTCGAACGCTTCCCAAGTGTCTAGGACTGTGTGATGTATTTTTGGATGATGCGCACAGATCCCAGTCGGGTGGCCTTTTGCAGCTGGCTGATCGCAATTTTGTCAATGTCTATTGTTTCCAACTTATTATTATTATTATTATTATTATTATTATTATTATTATTATTATTGTGTGCTCCTACGTGGAAAAATTGGGGTTGGGCTGGCTGTCCCTTGCGGGTCTTTTCCAACTATGGTTCTATGTGGTTGTGCTGTAACCCACCTCGAGCCACGAGGAGAGGTGGTTAAGAAATAAAAAATTATTATTATTATTACAGTAGAGTCTCACTTATCCAAGCTAAATGGGCCGGCAGAAGCTTGGATAAGCGAATATCTTGGATAATGAGGAGGGATTAAGGAAAAGCCTATTAAACATCAAATTAGGTTAGGATTTTACAAATTAAGCACCAAAACATCATTTTATACAACAAATTTGACAGAAAAAGTAGTTCATTACGCAGTAATGTTATGTTGTAATTACTGTATTTACGAATTTAGCACCAAAATATCACGATATATTGCAAACATTGACTACAAAAATGTCTTGGATAATCCAGAAGCTTGGATAAGCGAAGCTTGGATAAGTGAGACTCTACTGTATTATTATTATTATTATTATTGTGTGTTCCTACTTGGAAGAATTGGGGTTGTTCTATGTCTCTGCCTCTTGTTTGCAAGATGAAACAGCCATCCACTTGTATGTACTTCCCCAAAAACGTAACTTGAAGATCTCCAAAAAATAATGAGTTGGGGCATAGTGCAAGTTGTTGGCACAGGTATCCGTGTCTCCAAAAAAAAGCCTCTCTCCCTGCTTTCCTTCCTTTTCTTTAGCGTGGAGTTCTGTCTTGTTTGTTAGCCGTCGAACTGTTTAATTGCTGGTGCCGAATAAAAGACAAGTCTATCAAAGGCCTCTGCTGTAATTAAAAAGATTTGTGAACACAGGCTAACAAATTAGTGCCTTGCAATGTTGTCTGATGGGGAGGAGGGAAATCCGGCTCCGGCTCTAAAGGTGGGACGGGCGAGAGACGCAGATAAAAGGAAGAGCTGAGAAGAAAGACGAGCAACCCAGATGCCGCAAAGAGTGTATCATTTCTGCAAAGGGTTATTTTCTGGAATAAGCATGACAATACCCATCATTCAGTATACATTTGGCAAACCTCTGGAAGATAGATGTAAAAAATGTAAATCGCTGCTCTCTTATTAACTCGTCTCCATCTTATTGTTGAATTTTACACAGGGTAATTTTCAAGTGTAAGTGAACAGAATTTTGGCGCCCCCCCCCCCCCCCAACAAATCATTGAAAAATAAAGGTGTTGGATAAGCGAAAATGTTGGATAATAAGGAGGGACTAAGGAAAAGCCTATTAAACATCAAATTACATTATGATTTTACAAATTAAGCACCAAAACATCATGTTATACAACAAATCAACAGAAAAAGCAGTTGAATACATGGTAATGTTATGTAGTAATTACTATATTTGTGAATTTAGCACCAAACATTGAACTGGGATATAGGGCAGTGTGGACTCAGATAACCCAGTTCAAAGCAGATACTGTGGGTTATTCTGCTTTGATATTCTGGGTTATATGGCTGTGTGGAAGAGCCCTGAGGGTCCTTAGGAATCCATAGAAATTAAAAGGCCACTGAAAGGGAATCTGGCCCCCGGTATTAAAAAAAACCTCTAAAATCAGGACAGTAAATAAAGAACAACACTCTGAAAACAGGGGAAATCCAAACAGGAAACAATCAGGGCCAGCTAACACCTCCCAACCAAGGATGCCCCCAGGGATGCAACCAGGCTTTGAAGCTGCAAGGCCATTACATGCTAATCAAGGTGGCCAATGGCAAAATCCACACCTCAAGAGTTTATCCTTTCTCCCACCCTGGACATAATAATAATAATAATAATAATAATAATAATAATAATAATAATAATAATAATAATACGCTTTATTTATAGTCCGCCCTTCTCCCTGAAGGGACTCAGAGCGGATTACAGTATATAAAGCAGACACAGGCAAACATTCAATGCCTTGTACAATCACATGGAATGAGACACACAACACAAACAAAGGCAAAGGCCTGCGTTGTCACCTCCTGGTCATGAGGCCGGCATGACTGTTTGGAGTGTCTTTTTGCCTTTTCTCACCAAAGTGGTACCAACATAAACAAAGACAAAGGCTTCTCCTTTCATTTCCGGCTTCTGGAGGCGGTGCTCATCTCCGGTCTAAGGGAAGTACTCTTCTCCATTTCCAAGTTGAGGAGCCTGCGTTGTCACCTCCTGGGTGTGGCCGGCATGACTACTTGGAGTGTCTTTTTGCCTTTTCCCACCAAAGTGGTATCAACACAAACAAAGACAAAGGCTTCTCCTTTCATTTCCGGCTTCTGGAGGCAGTGCTCATCTCCTGTCTAAGGGAAGTACGCTTCTCCATTTCCAAGTCGAGGAGCCTGCGTTGTCACCTCCTGGGTGTGGCCGGCATGACTACTTGGAGTGTCTTTTTGCCTTTTCCCACCAAAGTGGTATCAACACAAACAAAGGCAAAGGCTTCTCCTTTCATTCCCGGCTTCTGGAGGCAGTGCTCATCTCCTGTCTAAGGGAAGTACTCTTCTCCATTTCCAAGCTGAGGAACCTGCATTGTCACTTCCTGATTGTGTGACCAGCATGACTGCTTGGAGCGTCTTTTGCCTTTTCTCACCAACACAAACAAAGGCAAAGGCTTCTCCTTTCATTTCCGGCTTCTGGAAGCAATGCTCATTTCTGGCTCTGAAGGAGGTACTGTTCTCCATTTCCAAGCCAAGGAGCCTGCGTTGTCACCTCCTGGTCGTGTGGCCGGCATGACTGCTTGGAGCATCTTTTTGCCTTTTCCCACCAAAGTGGTATCAACACAAACAAAGGCAAAGGCTTCTCCTTTCATTTCCGGCTTTGGAGGTGGTGCTCAGGTTTCCCACCGAAGCGATACCTATTTATCTACTCACATTTGCATGTTTTCAAACTGCTAGCTTGGCTGGATCCGACAGCATCTCCAGACACAGGCCACCGAGTCTCATTAGACTCCTGAAACGATGCCCAAGGCATTTAGCGTTCAGTATTTTCCATTTCCCTTGACATTAGACCTTTGCTTTGCCTCCTCCAGATCGTGACATTACGCACCTCATTCGGAACAAACTGACCATTAGCATCCATCCTCCTCCTTTCTTTCAGTGCAAAGGTCTTTCTTTTTTTCAATGTTTCCCACCTGGAGAATTTCTATTTTGCTGCCGATTGCGCGACAGAAACCAAGCGATCAAGGAAGATGCTCGGAGGCGGGCAACAGAGAGATAAAAGAGGCTGCGTGCCCGGCAGTTATTGCAGGCCATACTTCTCCCCAACAATAAATACAAAATGAAGCCGGACTGCAACGGGAGCAAATGGGCTCATCTCCCCCTCCTCACTTTAAGACACAGCACACGGAGTGCTGCTGGTGGGCCATTAGCGTTGCCAAAGGCATCCATCTCGTAGGCTTTTCTAATGCGGTGCATTTATCCTGTGATGCATGCTAGCAGATGTATAGAGCTGTTCTAAGGTTTTCTCCCTCTCCGTTGTGGCCTAGGAAAGGAGGACGCATTGCTGGACTGATCTTTTTAGAGCAGGAAAGCATCACTTCGATGCACACGTGAGGAAGAGGAGGAGGAGGAGGACATTCCAAGTGGAGAGGCTTATAAAGGAATGAGATGTAGCCAGCATAGTAAACTTAAATTTTGGTAGCACTTGGAATCAGTCATCATGGCTGTTAGGAATTTTCTGGGTGTTAGGAGGGAAAACTACCCAAAAAGAGAAGAGCATCAAAAAATATGCAAAAACACAGAATACTTATAGCTGGGCATTCAGCTCACAGCAAGCATTATAGTTGAGCATTCAGCTCACAGCAAGCATTATAGTTGGGCATTCAGCTCACAGCAAGCATTATAGTTGGGCATTCAGCTCACAGCAAGCATTATAGTTGAGCCTTCAGCTCACAGCAAGCATTATAGTTGGGCATTCAGCTCACAGCAAGTATTATAGTTGGGCATTCAGCTCACAGCAAGCATTATAGTTGGGCATTCAGCTCACAGCAAGCATTATAGTTGAGCCTTCAGCTCACAGCAAGCATTATAGTTGAGCCTTCAGCTCACAGCAAGCATTATAGTTGGGCATTCAGCTCACAGCAAGTATTATAGTTGGGCATTCAGCTCCCAGCAAGCATTATAGTTGGGCATTCAGCTCCCAGCAAGCATTATAGTTGGGCATTCAGCTCACAGCAAGCATTATAGTTGGGCATTCAGCTCACAGCAAGCATTATAGTTGAGCCTTCAGCTCACAGCAAGCATTATAGTTGAGCCTTCAGCTCACAGCAAGCATTATAGTTGAGCCTTCAGCTCACAGCAAGCATTATAGTTGGGCATTCAGCTCACAGCAAGCATTATAGTTGAGCCTTCAGCTCACAGCAAGCATTATAGTTGGGCATTCAGCTCACAGCAAGCATTATAGTTAAGCCTTCAGCTCACAGCAAGCATTATAGTTGAGCCTTCAGTTCACAGCAAGCATTATAGTTGGGCATTCAGCTCACAGCAAGCATTATAGCTGGGCATTCAGCTCACAGCAAGCAGAAGTGTCATGTGGCTGTAAAGAATTTAGAGCTTAGGAGGCAAACATGAAGAGTTCTGTCTTTCAGATCACAAAAGGTTTATTTACATCAAAAATAAAAATTACATTTCTTAATAGTAAAGAACTGGGTCCTAGCTACTCTATACGCCAAGCACTACATCTCTCCTGACATACAAGCAGTGACAGTCTTGTGCAGGGGTGGAATTCCAACTTGGTAAGAGCTTTGTTCCATGAGCCTCATCAGCTACTCCAAGTGTGCTGTCTGTGAAATGCTATTCATTCCTCCCACACCTTCAGAACCGTTGTAAAATTGCAGCACCCATTCGGCAGTGCAATACCCTGCTTCTGAATCCAATGGGGGTCTCTTTCTCTGGAGGTTTATACAAGGGTTGAATGAAAAGTAATTCCTCCACCTTCGTAACTCCTCAACAGATGGCAGTCCTGGCATGTGGCAGGTACTGGCTTGTTCAGTAGACTCTCCTCTACAGTTCAGTTTGGCGGGAAGCCTTAGCATTGAACGGTTGTGTTGTTAAAGTGCGAAGTATGGAACCCTGCGCAGGCGGTCGGTCAATGCGACTTAAGCAACGTGCAGTGATTGAATTCTTGACAGCAGAAGGTGTCACCCCAAAGGAGATTCATCCAAGAATGGAAGCTGATTGTGTTGACGTGAGTCCTGTGCGTTGTTGGGCGAGTAAATTTAAAGATGTTGAGATGAGTGACAAGCAAAAAGTTGGACGTCCTGTGACAGCAACCACTGAGTTTCACAAGCAAAAAGCTGACAGATTGATTCAGGATGATCATCTTATCACTCAGAGAGAAATTTCAAGCATAATTGGCATTTCACAAGAACATGTGGGTCACATTATTAAGATCTGTGCACGATGTGTACTGTGAGACGCCGGTTGCGGAAACAGAACGTTGACTTCTTCCATGACGGCTCCAGAAAATTTGTTCATTGTTGGCAGAAATGTATCCAATTGTTTGGTGATTATGTGGAAAAGTGAATAGTGGTAGTTAAAGAGCACATTCTAAAGATCATTTCTGCGTTTGATTTATTAAAATACTCCCATCCAAACCCAAGTAACGAAGGTGGAGGCATTACGTTTCATTCAACCGTCGTAAACAGAGGCACATCTGTCAGGAGTGCTTTGACTGTGTCTTCCTTCCTAGCAGGGGCTGGACTGGATGGCTCTTGGGGGCTCTTCCAGCTCTATGATTCTAAGCTTACTTTTATCCCTTTAGATAGTTAGAGGTAGTTCGCTGTTATGTAGCCAACCCTCACCAGCCATCCCTCTTTGGTGCAGAGATTAGCAGAAGTCTCCTCCACCTTTTGGCGTTTACCGCCATATTAAAAAAAAAAAGCAGGATTAATAGCTGAGGCAGGGAGGAACGTGGAATGCAAAACTGCAAAATGCTTTCTTCCAAGTGTCTTCTATCGATTCCCTGACAAAGGTCTCCTGGTGCTGAAATCGGAAGCTGACATTTAAAATAAAGAGATGCTTTTTAATATAGTGGTAGCTTTGGCACATGTTGCATCAAGGACAAAGACGTTTGAATCAATTAGACAGACATAGGCGAGTCTTTGGTGGGATACCAATATTGCAAAGATTTAAATATGGCTATTGTTCTGCCTCCACATTGGTTATTTATTTGGAGGGTGTCTGTGGTGCAGGGAACAGATCAAATGCTACACATTTGAAATAAGAACAATTTATTAAATAGCAGATCTCAAACTTCCTCTCCTCAAGAGTTTTACTTCCAGTCTTTGTGAGGGGAGTTAAAGTCCGTGAAGCACAACCACAGTTCTAACTGGATGTTACTTTAATATAGCTTCAATCGGGTCTCAATGTGTTATATCTCTGGCGTGGCTCGAATTGTGCTTTGCTTTTATATAGCTTTGATGTAACTTGTGTGGCTTTGACTTGATTTGCGTGACTTACATAACTTCGACATGATATGCATGGCTTTGACGTGATTTGCGTAGCTTCGTAACTTCAGCGTGACTTGTGTAGCTTCGTAACTTCAGCGTGACTTGTGTAGTTTCAATGTGATTTGCGTAGCTTCGATGTGACTTGCGTAGCTTCGACGTGACTTGCGTAACTTCAGCGTGACTTGCGTAGCTTCGACGTGACTTGCGTAGCTTCGAAGTGACTTGCGTAGCTTCGATGTTACTTTGATGTGACTTGCGTAGCTTCGATGTGACTTGCGTAGCTTCGATGTGACTTGCGTAGCTTCGATGTGACTTGTGTAGCTTCGACGAGACTTGTGTGACTTCGGCGTGACTTGTGTAGCTTCAACGTGATTTGCGTAGCTTCGACGTGATTTGCATAGCTTCGGCGTGACATGCGTAGCTTCAAAGAGACTGGCGTAGCTTTGACGTGACTTGCGTAGCTTCGATGTGACTTGCGTAGCTTCGAAGTGACTTGTGTAGCTTTGATGTGACTTGCGTAGCTTCAACGTGACTTGCGTAGCTTCAAAGAGACTGGCGTAGCTTTGACGTGACTTGCGCAGCTTCAACGTGACTTGCGTAGCTTCGATGTGACTTGCTTAGCTTCGACGTGATTTGCGTGGCTTCGGCGTGACTTGCGTAGCTTCGACGTGATTTGCGTAGCTTCGCCGTGATTTGCATAGCTTCGGCGTGATATGCGTAGCTTCAAAGAGACTGGCGTAGCTTTGACGTGACTTGCGTAGCTTCGATGTGACTCGCGTAGCTTCGAAGTGACTTGTGTAGCTTTGATGTGACTTGCGTAGCTTCAACGTGACTTGCGTAGCTTCGATGTGACTTGCATAGCTTCGACGAGACTTGCGTGACTTCGGCGTGACTTGTGTAGCTTCAACGTGATTTGCGTAGCTTCGACGTGATTTGCGTGGCTTCGGCGTGACTTCCGTAGCTTCGATGTGATTTATGTAACTTCGACGTGATTTGCATAGCTTCGGCGTGACTTGCCTAGCTTCAAAGAGACTGGCGTAGCTTCGATATGACTTGCGTAGCTTCGACGTGATTTGCATAGCTTCAAAGAGACTGGCGTAGCTTCAACGTGACTTGCGTAGCTTTGGCGTGACATGCGTAGCTTCAAAGAGACTGGCGTAGCTTTGATGTGACTTGCGCAGCTTCAACGTGACTTGCGTAGCTTCGATGTTACTTGCGTAGCTTCGACGTGACTTGTGTAGCTTTGATGTGACTTGCGTAGCTTCAACGTGACTAGCATAGCTTCGATGTGACTTGCGTAGCTTCGACGTGACTTGCGTAACTTCAGCGTGACTTGTGTAGCTTCAATGTGATTTGCGTAGCTTCGATGTGACTTGCGTAGCTTCGACGTGACTTGCGTAACTTCAGCGTGACTTGTGTAGCTTCAATGTGACTTGCGTAGCTTCGAAGTGACTTGCGTAGCTTCGACGTGACTTGCGTAACTTCAGCGTGACTTGTGTAGCTTCAATGTGATTTGCGTAGCTTCGACGTGATTTGCATAGCTTCGACTTGACTTGCGTAGCTTTGGTGTGACTTGCGTAGCTTCAGCGTGATTTGCGTAGCTTCGGTGTGACTTGTGTAGCTTCAGTGTGATTTGCGTAGCTTCGGCGTGACTTGCGTAGCTTCGACGTGATTTGCATAGCTTCGACTTGACTTGCGTAGCTTTGGCGTGACTTGCATAGCTTCAGCGTGATTTGCGTAGCTTCGACTTGACTTGCGTAGCTTTGGCGTGACTTGCGTAGCTTCGACTTGACTTGCATAGCTTCGACGTGATTTGCATACCTTCGACTTGACTTGCGTAGCTTTGGCATGACTTGCGTAGCTTCAGCGTCATTTGCGTAGCTTCGGCGTGACTTGTGTAGCTTCAGCGTGACTTTCGTAGCTTCGAAGAGACTGGCGTAGCTTTGACGTGATTTGCGTAGCTTCGACGTGATTTGCGTAGCTTCGACATGACTTGCATAGCTACGCCATGATTTGCGTAGCTTCGAAGAGACTGGCGTAGCTTCGACGTGACTTGCGTAGCTTCGACGTGATTTGCGTAGCTTCGAAGAGACTGGCGTAGCTTCGACGTGACTTGCGTAGCTTCAAAGAGACTGGCGTAGCTTTGACGTGATTTGCGTAGCTTCAACGTGACTTGCGTAGCTTCGATGTGACTTGCATAGCTTCGACGAGACTTGCGTGACTTCGGCGTGACTTGTGTAGCTTCAACGTGATTTGCGTAGCTTCGACGTGATTTGCGTGGCTTCGGCGTGACTTCCGTAGCTTCGATGTGATTTATGTAACTTCGACGTGATTTGCATAGCTTCGGCGTGACTTGCCTAGCTTCAAAGAGACTGGCGTAGCTTCGATATGACTTGCGTAGCTTCGACGTGATTTGCATAGCTTCAAAGAGACTGGCGTAGCTTCAACGTGACTTGCGTAGCTTTGGCGTGACATGCGTAGCTTCAAAGAGACTGGCGTAGCTTTGATGTGACTTGCGCAGCTTCAACGTGACTTGCGTAGCTTCGATGTTACTTGCGTAGCTTCGACGTGACTTGTGTAGCTTTGATGTGACTTGCGTAGCTTTAACGTGACTAGCATAGCTTCGATGTGACTTGCGTAGCTTCGACGTGACTTGCGTAACTTCAGCGTGACTTGTGTAGCTTCAATGTGATTTGCGTAGCTTCGATGTGACTTGCGTAGCTTCGACGTGACTTGCGTAACTTCAGCGTGACTTGTGTAGCTTCAATGTGACTTGCGTAGCTTCGAAGTGACTTGCGTAGCTTCGACGTGACTTGCGTAACTTCAGCGTGACTTGTGTAGCTTCAATGTGATTTGCGTAGCTTCGACGTGATTTGCATAGCTTCGACTTGACTTGCGTAGCTTTGGTGTGACTTGCGTAGCTTCAGCGTGATTTGCGTAGCTTCGGTGTGACTTGTGTAGCTTCAGTGTGATTTGCGTAGCTTCGGCGTGACTTGCGTAGCTTCGACGTGATTTGCATAGCTTCGACTTGACTTGCGTAGCTTTGGCGTGACTTGCATAGCTTCAGCGTGATTTGCGTAGCTTCGACTTGACTTGCGTAGCTTTGGCGTGACTTGCGTAGCTTCGACTTGACTTGCATAGCTTCGACGTGATTTGCATACCTTCGACTTGACTTGCGTAGCTTTGGCATGACTTGCGTAGCTTCAGCGTCATTTGCGTAGCTTCGGCGTGACTTGTGTAGCTTCAGCGTGACTTTCGTAGCTTCGAAGAGACTGGCGTAGCTTTGACGTGATTTGCGTAGCTTCGACGTGATTTGCGTAGCTTCGACATGACTTGCATAGCTACGCCATGATTTGCGTAGCTTCGAAGAGACTGGCGTAGCTTCGACGTGACTTGCGTAGCTTCGACGTGATTTGCGTAGCTTCGAAGAGACTGGCGTAGCTTCGACGTGACTTGCGTAGCTTCAAAGAGACTGGCGTAGCTTTGACGTGATTTGCGTAGCTTCGACGTGATTTGCGTAGCTTCGAAGAGACTGGCGTAGCTTCGACGTGACTTGCGTAGCTTCGAAGAGACTGGCGTAGCTTTGACGTGATTTGCGTAGCTTCGACGTGATTTGCGTAGCTTCGACATGACTTGCATAGCTTCGAAGAGACAGGGGTAGCTGCGACGTGACTTGCGTAGCTTCGACGTGACTTGAGTAGCTTCGACGTGACCACCTTGTAGGACTGAGTGTGCAAACCATGGTTCCTAATTCCTGCCTACCGTTCCTCTCCTTCCTCCAGTTCAGTCTCTTTTCCCGTGTGCGGAAGCAGAGAGAGAGATGCCTTTCAATATTATTCTACCACATAAGTGCTTCCAGAAAGGGTGAAATTGTAGCAGAGATGGGCTATAATCACAATCGATGCTCTAAATGGAAGTATCAAACCGGAAGAAAGAAAAAATAAGATCGCAAGGCATTAAAGATAAAGGTACAACTCACTCCAGTGATGGGCTTATCAGGCTTTGGCAAGAGCATTTTCTCTTCTGTTGCGCCAGCTTCCTTTAAAAAGCTCATTGATTCACAGCTAATACGGAGTTGTCATAGTTTTGTGAGTAACAGCCCCATGGCTCAGAGAATCAAAGCCTCCCCTCCCCACCTCAATCAATGAGAACAGATTCAGCAAGATTGCCCCAGCCTCACAGGTCATCTTATGGTGAATGTACCCAGTGCATGGTTTGTTGTCGTTCCTCAATTTGAAGTTTTGCGGCTGTTGCTTGTTCCGCCTCTCATGGGTATGGGAAGGGAAAGAATGTGGATATATTTGAGGGAATGAGTGCCAATGATAGTAGTTCCCCCAGCTTGGGTGAGTGTTGGGGCTCAGCAAGCGGCAGAGGATTTTTCAGAGGATGAGCGTTTCCAAGTGAAGAGTCTGCTAGTGATTAGAGAGAATTGCAGGCCCATGTTTGGGATTCCTGTGCTCATTCCCAGGCAACGGAAAGCGAAGGTTTCAATTCCCTTGTGAAATGGCCTTCAGATGATGAGGAGTTTTCCTGAGAAGCCAGATTAGATCTGAGAACAGAGAGAGTGAAGGAGAAGACATTTTGAGAGAATCCGTGAGAAGTCCTTGAAGCCCAGATGCATTCGGTATGATCTCACGGCTACTTGGTTGGGCTTAAAATAGGGGCTTTGGGCCTCAAGCTCTCAGAGCAGACAACGTTGCTATAAAAAAGGCTTTCCTGTCTCGGCTCTCAAGTTCATGATTCAAGTTTCCTGTCCTGGTTCATGCTTATGGATTAAGTTCCTGTTTTCATGCTTATGGATTAAGTTCCTATCGTCATGCTTGTGGATTTATGTCTGAATGACTGCTATGGATTTTGGCTCTCTTGACTTTATGAACTTGTACATTTTGGCACTGCCGAGTGTTTATTTATAAATACATTTACATAGTACCTTTGAGCACCTTCTCCATAGGTACAAAATACAAGAAAGTAAAATGAGAAACAAACAAAAAATAGCACAGTCAACAGACAAATTGAACCCACTGAAAACTTGGCAGAATATATGTTGTCTTCATGGTCTTTGGGTTTCAGTTGCTGCCTTCAAAATCATTGAAGAGGGGAACCAATAGAGATGGAAACTAAGGCACACTGATGGCATGAGAAGGGCTCTCTTAGCTTGTATTGACCAGAAACCCTTGTAAGCTAGACCGAGTTACAATGCTGCACGCCACTTGGCCCACCGGGCTCTCTTGCTTCACTTGCTCATTGCCCAGAGGGGCTGCGGCAGTAGCCACTCAGTGGATGGGAAATAATCCGATCTTCATGCTTGCTCACTCATGGGTTTTCTCTGAGCAGTGACTGAGCCAGCCATGCTGAAACAGAGCCTAGAAACGATGCGCTGTGAGTTTCTCTCTTTGGTTCCCTCTTCCTCTCTCCGAGGCATTGCTGGAACTGAAGTGCTACTGACTTTAATTCCACTCTCTGACCTCAAGCTGAGTTTGATCCACAGCCTCAGATGGAAACAGTATTATATTTATCCTTACATGATATAAATAAAAGCCAAGCACACTGTGAAGGCACCCAGAAGAAGAGAACAACATTGCACGGTGGGAAAAGCACAGAAGGAGGTGATTTTGTGACTGCAAATCGAGAAAGGATGGGTTGGTTTTTCTGGCCATATTCCAGCAGGATTCTCTCCTAACGTTTTGCCTGCATCTGTGGCTGGCATCTTCAGAGGTTCTTAAGCTGCAGATTCAGTCACAAGGAGAGGAACCAGGAAGTAAAAAAGCCTGTGGATTCAGCTAAACGCCATTTTCTGTCTTTCAGGGAGGAGGGAGGGATTGAAGGGTTTCATTTCCCTTATGAAACGGCCTTCAGCCGATGGGGAGTTTTCCCAAGAAGCCAGATTAGATCTGAGAACGGAGGGAGTGAAGAATGGACTGATTAGACCAGTGATTCCCAAAGTGGGAGCTACTGCCCCCGAGTGGGTGCTGGAGCAATCCAGGGGGGCGGTGATGGCACCTATTAGGTCATGGGGGCGGGGCCAGAGGAGGAGCAGGCCTCTTCCCAAGTGCTGGAAACAGAAGAGCCTGTTAGGACACAGGGGGCGGAGCTAGAGGAATGGGCGTGGCTCCTCCTGGATTCATCACTGTCGCTTAATGCCCAGGTGTCAGCGGTGGCCGGGAGGGCCTTTGCACAATTAAAACTAGTGCACCTACTGCGACCGTACCTCGAGAAGTCTGACTTGACCATGGTGGTCCACGCTCTAGTTACCTCAAGTATGGACTACTGTAACGCACTCTATGTGGGGCTGCCCTTGAAGACGGTCTGGAAATTGCAATTGGTACAACGGTTGGCAGCCAGGTTACTAACTGGAGCTGCTTACAGGGAGCGGTCAACCCCCCTGTTCAAGCGGCTCCACTGGCTGCCGATAATATTCTGAGCCCAATACCTATAAAGCTCTAAACGGTTCGGGACCTGCCTATCTTCGTGACCGCGTCGTCCCCTATGAACCCACCCGATCGCTGAGATCTTCCGGGGAGGCCCTTCTCTCACTTCCGCCCTCCTCACAACTGCTTTTGGTGGGGACGAGAGAGAGGGCCTTCTCGGCTGTGGCCTCCTGGATCTGGAACTCCCTCCCCAGGGAGATTAGGTTGGCGCCCTCTCTATCCTCCTTCAGGAAACAGCTGAAGACCTGGATGTTTAGGTTGGCCTTTGGTGAGACAGTCACTGGATGACCAGCCTCAGTTGGCACTATAACTCTATCCTGAATTTTATTAGGTCCCTTTTATTCTGGTATTTTAACTGATGATGTTATTTTTATATTGCTGCTGCAGTCCCCCCCACCAATGAAGTCGACTAAATTGTACTTGGTGGTTGATTGATATTATTACTACTGTATTAACTCTTGTTTTGTTGTCTTACTGTGTTTTAATTTTTTTTGTATATTGTTCAATGTATTTATGCTGCTGTTTTTGTAAATTGTGCTGGTCGGGCCTTGCCCCATGTGAACCGCCCTGAGTCCCCATGGGGAGATGGTGGCAGGGTATAAATAAAGTTTTTTTATTATTATTATTATTATTATTATTATTATTATTATTATTATTATTATTCCCAAGAGCCCGAGACAGGGCTGAGAATCTATACCTCTCCTGAGGCTTTTGTTGGGACACAGAGGGCGGAGTTAGGGAAGGGGCCAGGGCCTCCTTCCAAGAGCCCGAGACAGGGCTGAGCCTCTATACCTCTCCTGAGAGGCCTTTTAGGACTAAAGGGTGGGGCTAGGGGTGGGGGCGGGGCCTCCTTCCAAGAGCCTGAGACAGGGCTGAGCCTCTATAGCTCTCCTGAGAAGCCTTTTGGTACTAAAGGGCGGGGCTAGGGGTGGGGGCGGGGCCTCTTCACAAGAGCCTGAGACAGGGCTGAGCCTCTATACCTCTTCTGAGATGCCTTTTAGGACTAAAGGGCGGGGCTAGGGAAGTGGGCGGGGCCTTCTTCCAAGAGCCCGAGACAGGGCTGAGCCTCTATACCTCTTCTGAGATGCCTTTTAGGACTAAAGGGCGGGGCTAGGGAAGTGGGCGGGGCCTCCTTCCAAGAGCCCGAGACAGGGCTGAGCCTCTATACCTCTCCTGAGAGGCCTTTTAGGACTAAAGGGCGGGGCTAGGGGTGGGGGCGGGGCCTCTTCCCAAGAGTGCGAGACAGGGCTGAGCCTCTGTATACCTCCCCTGAGGTGCTTGGGAAGAGGCCCTGCCCCCTCCTCTAGCCCCGCCTCCTGTGTCCTGGCAGGCACCACAAGACAGGGATAGAAGCTCAGCCCTGCCTCAGAGCTCATAACTCCGCCCATCCCAGTCCTGGCCGCCTATTTGTGGCCCCGCCCACCTCCCCCTCCCAGCCCTGCATCTTGGACTAGAGAGAGCTCAACCCCGCCCTCTTGAGCAGGAGCCACGCCCACCTCTCTAAGCCACGCCCCCCTTTCCAGTCATATTTTTTCTGGAAAGGGGGCGGTAGGCCAAATAAGTTTGGGAACCACTGAATTAGACGTTCTGAGAGAATCCGTGAGAAGTCCTTGAAGCCCAGGTGCGTTCGGCCATGAAAGCTTTCAACAAGACCTTGTGGATAAGTCCCCGTGGAGAGGGGAAAGTTGCAGTGCCAACTCACGGGCCACCAATGCCATTTCTCCACCTAAGCATTCAAAAAAGTCCAGAAGCAGCGTCATGGTGGAGAGAATAAAGGTCTCAGCTCTTTCTTTTGCTCGTAAGAGTCATGTCATTAGGGAACCAATGGGGATATGAATTTGTTGTGCATGGATAGGGACCATTTTGATTGGTGGGCTTCCTTCTGTTTTGGCCATCACTTTCGGAAGAGAGTGCCAAAAATGCCCAAAGGGGCATGCTATGCTATTACGATAAATTACCATCATTCAGACAATGGACTGGGCATTAAAATTACAACCTATTGCCAGAGCGAGATTGGCAGAAGACGAGTGCAAACAGTCGAAGGTCAAACAGCCAGATGGGAAATGGGATAAATATTTTCCGCTTGACTCTTATCATCTTCTGAACCGGCTTGGCTGTCAAATCACTGTAATGATAAAAAGCACCCTGTGTGAACCACCATTTATCTTTCAAGGCAAACAATTTCAAACTAGTGGGGGGAGCGAGAAGAAAATAAATAGATAAACTATGGCAGGCTCATGAAGATAAAGCGCTAGAGTAAGGGATTATTTAAAAGGAAAAGGTTGGAACTCATGATCTGCCCTTCGGTTGCACAGCTTTTTCCATTGTATGTCCAGAAGTCAGGGCAGGTGGTAATTAATCTATATCTATATCTTCTATATATTCTATATCTAATCTATCTAATCTAATCTAAATCTATATATCTATATATATATATCTATATATCTATATATCTATATATATAATAAAAGTGAATGTTTGTATGTGGCAGCTTTCTGATTGGCCGCCACTTTCACAGGCCACTGTGATCGCCATGAATCACTGACATGGACCAAACTTGGCACGCTTAACCCCCATGATGCACTTTACGGCCTGGTGCCATTTGCAGGATGATGGACCATGGGTGATGGGATTTGTAGTACTTTCAATCGCTACAATTCTCGCAAGCCACTCCAAAGCTCACCAGTGACGGAACTGGACCAAACTTGGTACACACAACCCCCATGAACAACCCATCCATCCTGGGGCAGATTGGGGGAGAATGAACCAAGTAGCTTCACTCACTTCTTGCTCTGGGAGTTGTAGTTCACCCTTATATAGTCAGCACTGAACCCACCCGACTTCAGATTTGGACCAAGCTTGGCACACTGCCTCATCATGCCCAACTCAGCATACAGGCAGGGTTTTGGGGTGATTGACCTTTGGCTCTGGGAGTTGTAGTTCACCCTTATACAGACAGCACTAAACCCAGCTGACTTCGGATCTGGACCAAACTTGGCACACAGGTTTCTCAAAACACCCGGGCACCGTCGGTACCCCAAGCTAGTTCCTAATAAAAGTGAAAACCCGTATGTGTGTATGTGGCACACATGTCCACTTAGACAGCCTCCGGCCTCCACAAACAGACTATACTTCCCACTCCTTCTCACTACTTTGCACTGACATTGTGGTTACAGCGAGCACCATGAACATGTAGCCCAACCCCTGCCAATGTCCTCCCCAAATACTACAAACCACCACCCAAGGAATGCTTTCATTTGGGAACCATTTCATCCTACATTTTGCTTTTTCTTCCACCACAGGCAGGCATCCCAAGGTTCTCCATTGCTGTGGAATTTGCATGACCCCACCTACTCTCCTTCCCTTTCCAATCTGTCTGTATAACAAATAGCAAAATTCAGCTACAACTAAACTTACTGGAGGAGTTTGGGAGATTGAAATTGTAGTTTAGCCTACATCAAGTCAGAGCATTGTGACTCCTACTGAGAAATTTATAGGAGTTGTACTTCACCAACACCCAAAACGCTATGAACCCAAACAATGATAGCTCTGGCCGAAGTTTGCCATGCATACCTGATATGCCCAGATTTGAAGACTGGTGGGTTTAGAAGGGAATTGGCCTGTACATTTGGGAGTAGTAGCTACTTGAATTTATAGTTCACCTGCAGTGAATGAGCACTTTGAACCCCACCGATGATGGACCAGGACCAAACTTGCCACACAGAGCCCCCATAACCAATACAATGTATAGGACAAATTGGGGGGGGGGGGGAGGCAGTTATAGTTCAGCTGGATTTGGCTCTGGGAATTGTAGTTCACCCTTACAGCACTAAACCCAGCCAATGACAGATCTGGACCAAACTTGACACACTGCCTCATCGTACCCAACTATGCATACAAGAAGGGTATCAGGGTGATTGACCTGTGCTCTGTGAGTTGTAGTTCACCCTTATACAGATAGCACTGAACCCAGACAATTTCGGATCTGGACTAAACTTGGCACACAACTTTCTCAAATAACCCGGGCACTGCTGGGTCCCCAAGCTAGTCCATAATAAAAGTGAAAACCTGTATGTGTGTATGTGGCACGGGTGTCTGCTTACACAGACAGGCTTTAGTTCCCGGTGCTGAGGAGCCACAAAGTCACTCCCGTCCACTGACATTGCAGTTACAGCGAGCACCATGAACATGCAGCCCAACCCCTGCCAGTGTCCTCCCCAAACACTACGGCCCACCACCCAAGGCATGCTTTCATTTGGGGACCATTTCATCCTAGATTGTGCCTTTTCCTCCACCACAGGCAGGCATCCCAGGGTTCTCCATTGGTGTGGAATTTGCATGACCCCGCCCACTGCCCTTCCCTTTCAAATCTGTCTGCAGAACAAACACAGCAGAACTGAGCTTACTGGAGGAGTTTGGGGGATTGACTGCACATGGTGGAAGTTGTAGTTCACCCTGCATCAAGTCAGAGCACTGTCACTCCTACTGGGGAATGTAGAGGAGTTGTAGTTCACCTACACCCAGAACACTATGAACCCAAACAATGATGGTTCTGGTCCAAACTTACCATGTATCCCCGATATGCCCAGATGTGAATACTGGTGGGTTTGGAGGGGAATTGGCCTGGACATTTGGGAGTAGTAGGTACTGGGATTTATAGTTCACCTGCAATGAATGAGCACTCCGAACCCCTCCGATGATGGACCAGGACCAAACTTGGCACACAGAGTCTCCATAACCAAAAGAGCATATTGGACAAGTTTGGGGAAAAGGGAGTTATAGTTCACCTGCATCCAGAGAAACAGTGACCCCCACCGACAATGGATCGGGACCAAAGCTGGGAGTTGTAGTTCACCCAGACCCACTGAACCCAGCTCACATTGGATCTAGACTAAACTTGAAACACAGGAAAACAATGCCTTTTTCAAATGACTTGAGAAGAAGAAGCCACATGGCAGCAAACCAGGAAGTAAAGAGCCAGCAGAGCAAGGTAAGTGGTGATCTTCTGTCTTTAGGAAGTGTCAGGGCTAGTGATGAGGACGAAGATGAAGGTCTGCTCTGGGCTCATCCACACAGTACCTTTATCCCAGGAGCTCCCAGTTCAAAATGGTGGCCAAACGACATCCCCTGAAATCATGGCAGAGATTGCTACAAAGTGCTAAAAACACGAGCCTTTCAGTTGCAGGAATATCCCGGTTCTGGCCAAAAAATGCAGATATTTGAATCTCTGTATGTCCCTACACTCAGAATACTGGATTTTTTATGTTGTTCCTGGGTAATACATGTTGGTTCCTGATTGGTTGTATCCTAAGAAAGGCATAAATACTTTGTGTATCTAGAAAGCTCTAACAATTGACAATTGAAACAATCTATATATATAAAAGGGCAATGCAATTTCGGCCTAGGACAAAACAACAAAACTATACATCCCAGAAACACTAAACTTGGCAACACAACCCCTCATCCATGCCTCTACGTTCATACAACAAAAAGAAAAGAAAAATAAAGTCCTAATTAGAGAGAGAGGAATAATTGATTTTTATCCAATTGCTGCCAGTTACAAGGCTAAACTCTGCCCACTTGGTCTCCTAGCAACCTACTCAGCCCAGGGGACAGCACAGTTAGGCCTCAGGCCTCTTCCACACTGCCTATAAAATACAGATTATCTGATTTTAACTGGATTATATGGCAGTGTAGACTCAAGGCCCTTCCACACAGCTATGTAACCCATTTATAATCTTATATTATCTGCTTTGAACTGGATTATCTTGACTCCACACTGCCATATAATCCACTATAGTGTGCATTTTATCCAGCTGTGTAGAAGGGGCCTTATATAATCCAGTTCTAAGCAGATAATATAAGATTATAAATATACAGTAGAGTCTCACTTATCCAACATAAACAGGCCGGCAGAACGTTGGATAAGTGAATATGTTGGATAATAAGAATGGATTCAGGAAAAGCCGATTAAACATCAAATTAGGTAATGATTATACAAATTAAGCACCAAACATCATGTTATACAACAAATTTGACAGAAAAAGTAGTTCAATGCTCAGTACTGCTATGTTGTAATTACTGTATCTACAAATTTACCACCAAAATATCACAATGAATTTAAAACATTGACTACAAAAACATTGACTACTAAAAGGCAGACTGCGTTGGATAATCCAGAACACTGGATAAGCGAATGTTTACTCTACAGGGAAAAACCTTTACCCTTTGCCTTAACTGCCACCAATTCCTCAATACTTTATTTCCCATACCACCATACTTCGCCACAGCAACGCGTGGCCGGGCACAGCTAGTCTATATATATAAGGGTAATGAAATTTCGGCCTAGGACAAAACAACAAAACTACACATCCCAGAAACACTAAACTTGGCAGCACAACCCCTCATCCATGCCTCTACGTTTATACAACAAAAAGAAAAGAAAAATAAAGTCCTAATTGGAGGGAGAGGAATAATTGTTTTTATCCAATTACTGCCAGTTAGAAGGCTATGCTCCGCCCACTTGCTCTCCTAGCAAGCCACTCAGCCCAGGGGACAGGCAGAGTTAGGCCTCACTTAGGCCTCTTCCACACTGCCTATAAAATACAGATTATCTGATTTTAACTGGATTATATGGCAGTGTAGACTCAAAGCCCTTCCACACAGCTATATAACCCATTTATAATGGACTTAATGTCAGGGGAGAACCTTTACCCTTTACCTAAACTACCACCAGTTCCTCAATACTTTATTTCCCATACCACCATACTTCGCCACAGCAACGCGTGGCCGGGCATAGCTAGTGGCTTGGTAAAATGCCTTGCAGCGTTTTAATTTTTGTATACTTTTTATCATGTTTTTATCATGTTTTAATTGTTTTGTTTTATAGTATATTTGTTGCTGGCCCTCGTGGCAGAATGTAAGCCGCTCTGAGTCCCCTCGGGGAGAAGGGCGGGGTATAAATGCATGTCATAAATAAATAATAAAAATAAAATGGTGTATCATATATAAAAAGGCACAATCACACCATGGATGGTGGAATCCTTGGATACGGAAGACCAACTGTAATGTACAATGGGAAATCTGTTGCTTTTCTTACTAGCCAAATCAAATGTTTGGCAGCCAAATGCATCCTCATATGCTGTCATACATTTTCCCACTTTGATACGTTTTGCTGTGTCTTTTGTACCACGCTGGAGGGAAGAGGCCCTCCCGCGTTCCATCCATTTATGTTCAACGTACTTCAACATGCCCGGCCTGACATTATCTTCTCTTTCTGGAGGAGAACGGAACAGCCCTTTATCGACATCAGGGCACATGTCTCATTAAGACATCATTTGCTTCTCTCCAGCGGAGCAGAAACAGAGAGCGTATGAGATGTCCTAATAAGCAGCGATAATGGGAGATGGGGAGGGAAGGATTACCAAAGAGGTGGCCTCTGTGTTATCTTCTCTGGAGAAAGAGACAGCGCCGGCAATTCACGTGGGCTCCAACGATGAGGAAGAGTTCCTCTGTGTGATGTCTCATGGGCCTCAGAGTTCTGACCCTAGCGCCATCATGGATAATGAAGATGACAACATGGGTTTTTTGCCGTCTCAGCAGGAGACGGAGTCATTCCAGATGCCGGTTGTTGACCATTCTTGCCAAGAACCCATTAAAATGGACCTTGAACAAGCTTTTCTCAGCGCCTCTCCTCCCTTTGCGAGAAAAAGAGTCCTATGCTGCGAGTCGGGGTCAAAAAGAACAAACAAGGAAAAGCACCAGAGTAGCAGCCAGGCAGAATGTTAATTAGCTAAGTTTCTCTTGGGAATTTGCAGGGAGGAACGCAGTTGCAGGAAGATGTGTTTCGCTTCTCTTTCCCTTGGGAAAGGAAGCTCTGGACACCTGCTCTGCAGGAAGATTGAACTTCCTTAAAAGTTCCCCGCACCGAGGAATCCGTGCGGAGTCAACAGATCAGCTTCAGGATTAACTTCGGTTCCAGCCTAGTGTGGACTGCGTTTTAAGTCTGCAACTCCAGTTTCCTTGCCTTGCCTTGCCTTGCCTTGTCAAGTTTTCATGAACTATCTCGTCGTGTTTCCAGCCTTGGATCTTGTCTCAAGTATCTAGCCTTGTCTCCAGTTCTTGCTTTGGACTTACTTTGAACTTAGAAATACTTTGGACGTTTCCCCACTCTACTGCTTGGAAGTAGAGTGTGTTTCGGTTTTGGGATTACAACTTTGAACTCTAATATTATATATTGGACAATATATTTCTGGACTATATTTGACCTTCTCTGAAAGGTCTATTGCTGGACTACATTTTCTACTTGTTTTTATTCTACTATAATATTTCTTTAATAAAGATATTAGATTGTATTTGGCCTCCGTGTTTGGTTCTTAGTGCTCCGCTGCCTGGGCGTGACACTCTGTGACTCAAGAGTAAGCAAAAGGATTCAAAGATAAAATATCATTGTGGGATGAAATGCTCCCTAAACAATAGCCAGTATTTACAAAATTCTATTAGGATGGAGCACTGAAGAGGAATCAGTTAAACAATGTATGATAAAATGGGCAAGGGATATAGGAAGAACAATTACACTAGATGAATGGGAAATAATTTGGAAAAAAAAGTTAAATTATACATACGCCGATGACCTAAAAGAAAATTGGTTAAAGATGTTTTACCAATGGCATATGACACCGAAGAAAATAGCAAAATTTGCCAAAGACAAGAATATTAAATGCTGGAAGTGTGGGGAAAGCGATGGTACCTATCTACATATGTGGTGGTTCTGTGAAAAAATAAAACCCTATTGGAGAGAGATACATAATAAGTGTCAGAAGATTCTAAAAATAAAAATTCCTTTAGTCCCAGAATACTTTCTATTGGGGATGTCTAACATGCAATGGGGAAAGAACGAAGATAAAATATTTACATATTTAACAACCGCAGCCAGAATAGTGCTTGCCAGACTATGGAAACAAAAAGCAATACCAAATAAAGAGGACTGGATAAAGAAAATATGGGATATAATGAATATGGACCAATTATTTATGTATTTATTTATTTACAGTATTTATATTCCGCCCTTCTTTCTCACCCCAAAGGGGACTCAGGGCGGATTACAATGAACACATATATGGCAAACATTCAATGCCAACAGACAAACAACATACAGTATAGACAGACATAGAGGCATTTAACATTTTTCCAGCTTCACGATTCCGGCCACAGGGGGAGCTGTTGCTTCACTGTCCACTAGTGGCTGTGCTTCCTCATTCCTTTCCTCGTGTTTTGCTGGCAGTTTTATGGTGTTGTAAATTAGTTAAATTAGCCTCCCGCATAAAGCGTACCTAAATTTCCCTACTTGACAGATGCAACTGTCTTTCGGGGCTGCATAGGTCAACAGCAAGCCGGGCTATTTAATGGTCGGGGGCTTAACCCGACCCGGGCTTTGAACTCATGACCTCTCAGTCAGTAGTGATTTATTGCAGCTGGTTACTAACAAGCTGCGCCACAGCCCGGCCCTTTCTACTATCAATTAACCTTTCTACTATCAAGAACACAGAATAAACCAAAGACGATGACTGACTGGATTGGACTGGATGAAGAATGAAAAAATTAAAATACTGATATAACGCCAATTAACAGAGACAAGTCAACTATAGAAGACAAAAGCAGTCGGAAAACAATAGATGAAAACATCATCTGATAAAACACCATTATAGAGAAGAAGGGAAGTCAAGAAAGAAAAGACTCCCCACCTCATCCCCTTTCCCTACCTCCTTTCTCCCTTTTTTTTCTTTCTTTTTCCTTTCTTCTTTCTCCTTTTCTTTCCATTTCCGCTTTGTGCAAACCTTTCCCTTCCCTTCCCCCCCAATCCACTAAGGTGGTTTTTCTTTTTAACTATTTTATGTATGTAACACTCAATAAAAATGTATTTTTTTTAAAAAGAGAGAGTAAGCATTTGCACTAGTTGATGAAATGACTATATATGCTACTAGCTGTGCCCGGCCACGCGTTGCTGTGGCGTTGTCTGGTTGTGTTGGTGAGAAATTGTTGAGGTAGTGGTGGTATTGAATGTCTGTTGTATGGTTGTCTTTATGTTTAGTATGCACACTGAAGTGGATTATATGGCAGTGTGGAGTCAAGATAATCCAGTTCAAAGCAGATAATATAAGATTCTAAATGGGTTATATAGCTGTGTGGAAGGGCCTTGAGTCTACACTGCCATATAATCCAATTAAAATCTGATAATCTGTGGAAGAGGCCTAAGTGAGGCCTAACTGTGCCTGTCCCCTGGGCTGAGTAGGTTGCTAGGAGACCAAGTGGGCGGAGCTTAGCCTTCCAACTGGCAGCAATTGGATAAAAACTATTATTCCTTTCCCTGTAATTAGGACTTTATTTTTCTTTTCTTTTTGTTGTATCAACCTAAAGCCGTGAATGATGGGTTGTGTTGTCAAATTTCGAGGTTGGGGGGCCTGTAGTTTTGTTGTTTTGTCCGCTGCCCTGATGCCATCACTCTTTTATATATATAGATATACACCAGACTGCACACAGGTTGAAGTATTTTAATTTATTAGAAAACAGAAGGTAAAAAGTTCTTAAAAAGCAAAAGTAAAGTTCCAAAAGTTCGTTACAAAATCAAGCATTAGAGAATAATTCAAGAAATCACAAGGAATAAACAAAGTCCCAATAGAGCATGACAAAGTCCCAGGAACATGAACGCATAGGCTGCAAGATAATCCAGGAAAACGGGAGCTTGCTTCTTGGTTGAACGAAAGATGCTTTGACAAAGGTTTGTCTCCAAACACATTGCTTTAATACCCTTTGCAAAGCATGAAAGCATTTCTCTGGCCTCTAACCTCCCTCTTGTTTGCAGTTCTCACACTCCTCCGAACCCTGAATTCCAAATGGTCAGCTCGATCTGTTTCGTTAAGGTCAGCCTGCTCGTTAGTTTGCTGAGCCTCATTATCAGACTGAGAACTGTCCTCCTTTTCCAAGCCAACTTGCACCTGGCTAGTTTCAGTATCATCAACATCATTCCTTGCTGTGGGAAAATGAACTTGCACTCTCTGTTCCTTCTAAAACAGGGACATTTTGAACCTGACTTTGAACCTGAATCCCATCATCCTCATCAAAGTCAATCTGAGGTTCCAGCTGAGTCACAACAGCCAGAAGGAGTAGTGAGGTGTCAGGTTGGTTATTTTTTATATCAGTCTCAAAAAAGCTTTATCTTTCATTGGTCATTCTTAATTCTGTGCATCTCCTTCTATCCTTGCAGGAGCCGCAAATAGTTGCGCAACCACATCCTGAGGCCCACATGCCTAGCAAGAGGAGGTGGCGTCCAAATGATAAAGGAATGAAACCCAAGGTACCATCCTGTGTGTGCAATTGCGCCATGCTGGAGCTGTTTTATTTATAGACAATCATTTCTCTCCATCGGAGCAAGGTGAAGGGCAGATTGGAATGGCAGATGGGTGGAATCAGCAGGAGAGAACGTGTCTGTTGCCACAAACGGTAACAGATTCAATGACTCTATTAGAGGTGCGAGCTTTGAAAAACATAGCCCGAGGATGGGAGAAGAAGTAACGTGTGGGCTACACCATACAAATTAAGATCAAGTTATGGGTGGAAGTATTAATAAAATGACATTAATAAAAACTGGACCTGCAACATTTCCTGCTCACTTGTACCAGTCAGTTAGCAATGTCACCCACAACACTCCGTTCTCTTTCTTTAAGGATGGGAAGAATGTCTCTGAACTTGACAAAAGTAGTATTTGTCTTGCGTCCTGTTGTAAGAAATGTGAGAAAGACACCCCTCTGTCCCCCCAACCAAACTTGGCACACAGACCCAAGATGGCCAATAATAATAATAATAATAATAATAATAATAATAATAATAATAATAATAATAATAATAACTGGACAATTTGGTCAGAAAAACAAGAAAACTCATGACCATTCATCATTCACTGCACCCTCGCAGTGATGTTGACTGGCTATATCTGCCTAGAAGATCAGGGGGCAGAGGACTCTTACAAGTAAAACAAGCAGTCAGAGAAGAAGAACATGCCCTGGCAGAAGATGTAAAGCAAAGCGAAGAACCTGCTTTGATCGAAGTCAAAAATCAGAAACTCCTCAAAGCACAGCAGACAAAAAACCAGTACAAGAAAACCGCACTACAAACTAGAGCTGACAGCTGGCAAAACAAAACACTGCATGGAAAGTTCCTTGACAAAATTGAAGGAAAAGCTGATAAGGAGAAGACCTGGCTCTGGCTCACGAATGGGACCCTGAAGAAGGAGACAGAAGGCCTGATCCTTGCAGCCCAGGAGCAAGCCATCAGGACAAATACAATTCAGGCCAAGATTGAAAAATCAGCTGATGACCCAAAATGCAGACTGTGCAAGGAAACCGACGAAACCATTGATCATATCCTCAGCTGCTGTAAGAAAATCGCACAGACAGACTACAAACAGAGGCACAACTATGTGGCCCAAATGATTCATTGGAACTTATGCCTCAAATACCACCTCCCAGCAGCAAAGAACTGGTGGGATCACAAACCTGCAAAGGTTGTGGAAAATGAGCACGCAAAGATACTGTGGGACTTCCGAATCCAGACTGACAAAGTTCTGGAACACAACACACCAGACATCACAGTTGAGGAAAGGAGAAAGGTTTGGATCATTGATGTTGCCATCCCAGGTGACAGTCGCATTGACGAAAAACAACAGGAAAAACTCAGCCGCTCTCAGGACCTCAAGATTGAACTTCAAAGACTCTGGCAGAAACCAGTGCAGGTGGTCCCGGTGGTGATGGGCACATTGTGTGCCGTGCCAAAAGATCTCAGCCAGCATTTGGAAACAATAGACATTGACAAAATTATGATCTGCCAACTGCAAAAGGCCACCCAACTGGGATCTGCGCTCATCATCCGAAAATACATCACACAGTCCTAAACGCTAGGGAAGTGTTCGACTTGTGGTTTTGTGATACGAAATCCAGCCTATCTATCTTGTTTGCTGTGTCATATTATGTCGTTGTGTCAATAATAATAATAACAACAACAACAACAACAACAACAACAACAACAACAACTGTGCATACAGGCAAGGTTTGGGGGTGATTACCCTTGGCATATGAGTGTTGTAGTTCACCCTCATCCAGAAAGCACTGAACCAAGCTGATGTCAGATATGCACCAAACTTGGCACACAGACCCAACACGGCCAACTTTGAATACTGGCAGAGTTTGGGGTGATTGGCCCACAATTTTGGGAACTGCAGTTCATCCACATCCTTATGCATTTTCTAATGGGAGCATTCATAAAAAAAAACAACAGGAAAGACTGGCTTTTTTCTAAGAAATAGAGCTACAAATTACCAAACACCCAAAACAAACAATGCCTTTTCCCAAAAAACCCCAGGCACTGCCGGGTCCCCAAGCTAGTCTATATATACAGTGTCCCCTCACTACTTCGCGATTCGCTTTTTGCGCTCCCTTTGTTTCGCAGTTTTTTAATAATATTACAAATCATTAAAATTATGGTTTACAGTGGCGGTGGTTTCAGTTGGGTGTGGGCTGTGGGGTGGAGCCCAAATGGCAGTGGGAGGAGAAGAAGGCGGTGCCATGTTCTCCTGCCTCTTTCTCCCCTTCTTCCCTTCCTCCCTCCCTCCCTCTTTCTACTTCCTTCCTAAAGAAAAGCCTAGTGTCCCTACTTTGCGGATTTTCACTTATCGCAGGTGGTCCTGGAACGGTGGGGCAGAGCCCAAATGGCAGTGGAAGGAGAAGAAGGCGGTGCCATGTTCCCTGCCTCTTTTTTCTCTTCTTCCCTCCATCCTTCTTTCTACTTCCTTCCTAAGGAGAAGCCTAGCGTTCCTACTTAGTGGATTTTCACTTATTGCCGGTGGTCCTGGAATGGTGGGGCGGAGCCCAAATGGCAGTAGGAGGAGAAGAAGGTGGCGCCATGTTCTCCTGCCTCTTTCTTCCTTTCTTCTCTTCCCCCCTCCCTCCCTTTTTCTACTTCCTTCCTAAGGAGAAGCCTAGCGTTCCTACTTAGTGGATTTTCACTTATTGCCGGTGGTCCTGGAATGGTGGGGCGGAGCCCAAATGGCAGTAGGAGGAGAAGAAGGTGGCGCCATGTTCTCCTGCCTCTTTCTTCCTTTCTTCTCTTCTCCCCTCCCTCCCTTTTTCTACTTCCTTCCTAAGGAGAAGCCTAGTGTCCCTACTTTGCAGATTTTCACTTATTGCGGGTGGTCCTGGAACGGTAGGGCGGATCCCAAATGGCAGTGGGAGGAGAAGAAGGAGAAGCCTAGTTTCCCTACTTAGCAGATTTTCACTTATCGCGGGTGGACCTGGAAATATAACCCCCGTAATAAGTGAGGGAACACTGTATATTAAAGAGAGAAACAGAGGAAGTGATTGTAATCTGTCCATGGAAACAGGATGGGGAGGAAACTCAACGGACCTCAGATTCCGAATACCTATGCATTAAGGATGTTTGAGACACACTAAGTTGCCAGATTGATTTTTGTGGTCCCTGTTGCCCATGATCTTTCCGATTTATGACCAAATCAAACAAAGTGAGAAATGAAAATATAGCTCTGCTGGTCTCCTGTCTTCGGTGGAAATAAAGAAAAATGGGAAGCTGTCAGATTCCCCAATGCGCTAAACCCGGGGGGGAAATTATTGCATTCAGTGTGACATTTACTTTAATTCTCTGAAATTTTATAACGGCGTTATAAATAATCCTAATAAAGAAACCTCCACGGGAACATTGTTATCGGTATTTATTTTAATTTGCCTGATGATGTATGGATTGTCTGGAGAATTATTTTAATATTATGTTTCATTTTCACCCTGAACGACACACGTGTTCGTGAAATTAGAGGTGAGTCGGAGCACCGAGCATTTGGAAGGAAGAGGAAGTGATGTCATGGGAGGGATGGAGACCTTTTAAATGGTTTCTAGTCTCTCGGGATTTTAGTGGGAACAACTTTGTTTCCAGTTTCTGATCTAAGTTCCTGTTCATGTATTTCAAGATTCTTGGTTTGATTCCTTTTTTATATTTTTCCTTCAACTTGACCGAATCTTACTTAATCTTTGGGGCTCGGCACATCAGGTCCCGAACCCGCGGTTCTTGCGGAAGCTGAAATCACTTAATACACCGTATATACTCGAAGATAAGCCGAGTTTTTCAGTCCTTTTTATGAGCCAAAAAAGCCTCCCTTGGCGTACAATGGGGTCAAGGTCATTGAACCTACTGATGACTCAATTAATGTAATTTTATTGGTATTTATTTTTATTTTGAAATTTATCAGTAGCTGCTGCATTTCCCACCCTCGGCTTATACTTGAGTCAATGAGCTTTCCCAGTTTTTTGTAGTAAAATCAGGTGCCTCGGCTTATCCTCGAGTATATCCTGCTTTAAGCAGGCAGTAGTAAAACCATTACTAAAAAAGACCTCTTTAGACCGATCTGTATGTAACAACTACAGACCAATTTCCAGCCTCCCATTTTTGGGCAACGTTTTGGAGCGGGTGGTTGCCACGCAGCTCCAGGAGTTCCTCGATGACACTGATTTTCTGGACCGCTCGCAGTCTGGTTTCAGGCCTGGGCACAGTACTGAGACGGCTTTGGTCGCCTTGGTGGATGACCTCCGCAGGGAACTGGACAGGGGGAGTGTGACCCTGCTGGTTCTCTTGGACATCTCAGCGGCTTTTGATACCATCGACCATGGTATCCTTCTGGGGAGGCTCTCTGGGATGGGGCTCGGTGGCACGGTTCTGCTGTGGCTCCAGTCCTTCCTGGAGGGCCGTTCCCAGATGGTGAAGCTGGGGGACACCTGCTCGGACCCCTGGCCTTTGACCTGTGGGGTCCCGCAAGAGTCTATCCTACCCCCATGCTTTTCAACATCTACATGAAACCGCTGGGACAGGTCATCCGGAGTTTTGGAGGGCGTTGCCATCTCTACGCAGATGACACGCAAATCCACTACTCGTTCCCATCTGACTCCAAGGAAGCCCCTCGGGTGCTGAACCAGTGCCTGGCCGCTGTGGCGGACTGGATGAGGAGGAACAAGCTGAGGATCAATCCTGACAAGACAGAGGCCCTCCTGGTCAGTCGCGCGTCGGATCAGGGTATTGGGTGGCAACCTGTGCTGGACGGGGTCGCACTCCCCCTGAAATCACAGGTCCGCAGTTTGGGGGTCCTCCTGGATTCAGCGCTGACGCTTGAGGCGCAGGTGTCGGTGGTGGCTGGGAGGGCCTTCGCACAACTCAAGCTTGTGCGCCAACTGCGACCATACCTCGTGCAGTCTGACTTGACCATGGTGGTCCATGCCTTAGTTACCTCTAGACTGGACTACTGTAATGCGCTCTACGTGGGGCTTCCCTTGAAGACGGCCCAGAAATTACAATTGCTCCAGCGCTCGGCTGCCAGGTTAATTACGGGGGCGAGTTACAGGGAGAGATCTACTCCCTTGTTCAAGGAGCTCCACTGGCTGCCATTTATTTTCCGGTCCCAATTCAAGGTGTATACCATCACCTATAAAGCCCTAAACGGTTTGGGACCCACCTACCTTCGTGACCGTATCTCCTATCACAAGCCTACACGATCCCTTCGTTCATCAGGGGAGGCTCTCCTGTCGCCACTCCCGATATCCCAGACCCGCCTTGTGGGAACAAGGGAGAGGGCCTTTTCTGCTGTGGCCCCCCGATTGTGGAATTCTCTGCCCGCGGAGATTAGGCAAGCCCCCACACTAGCAGCCTTCAAGAAAGACTTGAGAACATGGCTCTTTCGCTGTGCTTTTGGAGAGTAACCATTTTATATTTCTTTTCTGTTGCTCCCCCTAATATCTATCCTCCAGAATACCCCATTCCCTTATGACCCTGTTCGCTGTGGTTTTTATTTTTATGTCTTTCTCACACCGAGTTTTAACTTAATGTTCATGTGGTCTGCCCTTGTTTTTCATTGTCTCCTTGTTTTATTTTGTAATGGATATTATTTACTGTATTGCCTATTGTATTGTGTTGTGCTGTTCTTTTATATGCTGTTTACATTGTATTGTTTTGGGCATGGCCCCATGTAAGCCGCCCCGAGTCCCCGTTGGGGAGATGGTGGCGGGGTATAAATAAAGTTTTATTATTATTATTATTATTATTATTATTATTATTATTATTATATACGATAACTCTTCCAAATATTTTATATCCAACCTCAAACCTCCTTCAACCTTATTTTCTCTGGGCTACATGTATCTAGTTCACACAACTGGTTCCAGACCCTTGGTCATTCTTTCTGTACACGTTCCATATCATCAAACTCGTATTTTCTTTTCAAATATATAGATGTATAAAAATAAAAACTGCACAGCTACATAGTATTTACGATGAGTCGGGAACCAAACGACTATGAAAAAAGAACATACACACACAAAACAAACAAACAACACTTCCCACTCTATCTACTCTCTTTAAATCTATATATATAAAAGGGCAATGAAATTTCGGCCTAGGACAAAACAACAAAACTACACATCCCAGAAACACTAAACTTGGCAGCACAACCCCTCATCCATGCCTCTACGTTCATACAACAAAAAGAAAAAAAAAATAAAGTCCTAATTAGAGGGAGAGGAATAATTGTTTTTATCCAATTGCTGCCAGTTAGAAGGCTAAGCTCTGTCCGGAGGAAAACCTTTACCCTTTACCTTAACTACCACCAATTCCTCAATACTTTATTTCCTATACCACCAGACTTCACCACAGCAACGCATGGCCGGGCACAGCTAGTAATATCTAAAATCAGGACAGTAAATAAAGAACAACACTCTGAAAACAGGGGAATTACAGTCAGGAATCAATCAGGGCCAGCTAACACCTCCCAACAAAGGATTGCCCTTAGAACGACGCCACCGCAACACGTGGCCGGGCACAGCTAGTAAAATATATAAACATTACTGTGGTATAATAATACAGAATCACAATCAGGACCAGCTAACACCTCCCAACAAAGGATTCCCCCAGGGAGGAAGCAGAAAAGAAGTTGATGAGAAAAGAAGGAAATAATTACAGGTGAAAATCCGAAGATGTGATGATTCTGAATTCTTTGAACGCTTCAGTGGGCCGGTCATGAATGTAAAGGCGGTCTGGGTGCTGTTTTCCCCGCCCGTTTTATTAATGCTTGCAGTCACTTGGCTCCTTCCCTGTGATTTCGTACCGTCGACGAAGTCGGAGCAGCAAAAGGAAAGGGTATAATCACAGGTGCCAAGCGTGGGATGGAGAAGAACGGCAGCATCGGGAGAAAGCAAGCCGAGTGGGGAAGACATAAAAGTTAAACTGAGTAAAAACACACACAAATGTGTTGCAAAAATGTGATTACAGGAGTCTGGAAAAGGTGGGAGGAAATGAAAAGGAATCATAATTTTAAAAAAAGAAACTTGGCGTGCGGCGTTAAAAAAGACAGAAGCAGTTGGATAGAATTAGATAACAGGGGTGCAAGTTTGCAAGGTTTTCCAATGTCTCAGGATGAATCTAGACCAGTGGTTCCTGAACGTCGCCAGTTCAAATCCGTGGGACGGGGCGAGCTACCGTTGTTAGCCCTAGCTCCTGCCAACCGAGCAGTTCGAAAACATGCAAATGTGGGTAGATAAATAGGTGCCGCTTCAGCGGGAAAGGCATAAAGATGCTCTAAGCAGTCATATCAGTCAAACCACCAGGAAGTGTCAACACAGGCTCCTTGGCTTGGAAATGGAGAGCCGGAGATGAGCATCGCCTCCAGAGCCGGAAATGAAAGGAGAAGCCTTTGCCTTTGTCTGTGTATGTGTGTCTCATTATATGTCATTGTAACAAGGCATTGATGAGCATCGCCTCCAGAGCCGGAAATGAAAGGAGAAGCCTTTGCCTTTGTCTGTGTATGTGTGTCTCATTATATGTCATTGTAACAAGGCATTGATGAGCATCGCCTCCAGAGCCGGAAATGAAAGGAGAAGCCTTTGCCTTTGTCTGTGTACATGTGTCACATTGTATGTCATTGTAACAAGGCATTGATGAGCACTGCCTCCAGAGCCGGAAATGAAAGGAGAAGCCTTTGCCTTTGTCTGTGTATGTGTGTTGCATTGTATGTCATTGTAACAAGGCATTGATGAGCACTGCCTCCAGAGCCGGAAATGAAAGGAGAAGCCTTTGCCTTTGTCTGTGTACATGTGTCACATTGTATGTCATTGTAACAAGGCATTGATGAGCACCGCCTCCAGAGCTGGAAATGAAAGGAGAAGCCTTTGCCTTTGTCTGTGTACATGTGTCGCATTGTATGTCATTGTAACAAGGCATTGATGAGCCCCGCCTCCAGAGCCGGAAATGAAAGGAGAAGCCTTTGCCTTTGTCTGTGTATGTGTGTTGCATTGTATGTCATTGTAACAAGGCATTGATGAGCACTGCCTCCAGAGCCGGAAATGAAAGGAGAAGCCTTTGCCTTTGTCTGTGTACATGTGTCGCATTGTATGTCATTGTAACAAGGCATTGATGAGCACTGCCTCCAGAGCCGGAAATGAAAGGAGAAGCCTTTGCCTTTGTCTGTGTACATGTGTCGCATTGTATGTCATTGTAACAAGGCATTGATGAGCACTGCCTCCAGAGCCGCAAATGAAAGGAGAAGCCTTTGCCTTTGTCTGTGTATGTGTGTCTCAGTGTATGTCATTGTAACAAGGCATTGATGAGCACTGCCTCCAGAGTCGGAAATGAAAGGAGAAGCCTTTGCCTTTGTCTGTGTATGCGTGTCGCATTGTATGTCATTGTAACAAGGTATTGATAAGCACTGCCTCCAGAGCCGGAAATGAAAGGAGAAGCCTTTGCCTTTGTTTGTGTATGTGTGTTTCATTGTATTGTAACAAGGCATTGAATGTTTTCCTGTATCTGTTTATATAGTATATAGTATATATATACACTGTAATCCAAACAGTCATGCCAGTCACACAACCTGGAGGTGACAATGAAGGCTCCTTGGCTTGGAAATGGAGAAAATCCTTTGCCTTTGTTTGTGTTTTTGTGTCTCTTTGTACGTCTCAATGTATGTCATTGTAACAAGGCATTGAATGTTTGCCTGTGTTTGTTTATACACTGTAATCCACTCTGAGACTTCTCAGGGAGGAGGGTGGAATATAAATAAATTATTATTATTATTATTATTATTATTATTATTATTATTATTGACACAAAGACATAGTATGACACAGCAAATGACATCTATATGCTGGATTTCGTATCACAGAATCACAAGTCGAACACTTCCCAAGTGTTTAGGACCATGTGATGTATTTTCAGATGATGCGTGCAGATCAAAGTAAGGTAGCCTTATTATTATTATTATTATTATTATTATTATTATTATTATATACAATCCTCCATCTGCATCCTGAAATGGGACTTTCCAAGACAGTTCGTGACACCTGACTGTTTTTTTCCCCAACATACAAGTTGCAAAATCTAAGAGCGAGATATTATTATTATTATTATTATTATTATTATTATTATTATTATTATTATTTACTTCCTGGTTCCTCTCCATGTGACTGAATCTGCAACTAATGTTGATGATGTAATATACGAGGGCTATCCACAAAGTAGGTTACGTTTTGGAATTAAAAATGAACAAAGTATAGGAGAAAACATTTACCATATGCAGTTGAAAGCCACACCCAAATACCACTTCTCAAAATAGTCGCCATTCAAATCTAGGCACTTATCATAGCGAGGAATGAGCTTGGCAACTCCTTCCCCACAAAACTCTGCCGCTTGCGTCTTCAACGCAGAGTTTTGGCGACGATGCGCAGCTGCGGGAAGGGGGGACCGGCTGTTTGAGGATGCAAGCAGCAGAATTTTGTGGGGAAGGAGTTGCCAAGCTCATTCCTCGCTATGATAAGTGCCTAGATTTGAATAGTGACTATGTTGAGAAGTCAACATTTGGGTATTTGGCTGTGGCTTTCAACTGCATATGGTAAATGTTTTCTCCTATACTTTGTTCATTTTTAATTCCAAAATGTAACCTACTTTCTGGATAGCCCTCGTACAAGTAACGGCAGGTGACGATTAATAGGTTTGAGCAGATACAGTGCCTATTAATCGCCAAGGTAATCACAGGTCTATACAGATGCCCATGAACTATTAATTTACTTCCAGCTTTTGAACCAGAAGCCCCCCTCCCCCCGAAGAACCACATCAGTCACGCTGGCTCCGTTCTTACCTACCGTTGAGAAGGTTACTCCTCCTGCTATTTGGAGTCTGCTCTGCGGAAGAAGAAAAAAGGAAAATCCCTGGTGTTATGGGCTATGAGGAGAAGCTGTCAAGAAATAAGTAATTGCTGCCAGGTTTGCTCCGTCACCAAATTGCAATTTTTGATGGCCAGCAGATGCTGCCTGCCTCTCTTCTCAGATTGGTGCTGCTCCGTTCAAAGTCAGATCGTGAGAGCTGCATATAGGACTCATGTTCAGAATAGAAGGGCTGGCAATCTGCTCAAAATATCGGCGCATAAGCGGTACCTAAATTTCCTACTTGACAGATGCAACTGTCTTTCGGGTTGCTTAGGTCAACAACGAGGTAAAGGCTTCCCCTTTCATTTCCGGCTCTGAAGATGGTGCTCATCTCCATTTCTATCCTGCCCTGAGTCCCTTCGAGTGAGAAGGGCGGGATAGAAATGAGGGAAATAAATCAATAAATAAATTTCTAAGCCGAAGAGCCTGTGTTGTCCATAGACACCTCCTAGGTCATGTGGCCGGCGTGACTGCGTGGAGTGCTGTTTACCTTCCCACCAAGACGGTACCTATTGATCTACTCTCCTTGAGAAAGGCGGGGTATAAAAAAGGTAAATAAATAATAAATAAATACACCCTCCCCAGATATGCTCTTCAGTCTCATGAGATCGGATTGCACCCGGGACCGCCATGCAAAACAACTTATTAGGGTCATATGGATTCAATTGTCAAGAATGATCTCTGGCCTCCGAGCATGTGCCGGCCTTTTTGGAACGGCTCTATCTAAATGCAAATGGGCACCTGTTAGGCTGACACGGGCGCCAAAGCATTTCCCATTAAAAAGCATGAGAGTGCCGGGGAGGAGGGATTAATTTAATGCTACGATATTCCCACGGCTGGGAGAAATATCATCTCTGTGCCTTCCATTGTTTTCCACCCGTAACGTCCGCAGCACCGGCAGTATGACAGAGAGTCCTTTTACGAAAAACCTTCTCCCTAACACACCCACCCACCCACCCCACAAACCTCTGGCTATATTTGTACAGCAAAAATCTGTTTCTCAAAATGACTTTACCACTGGCACTCTATCAAGTAAAAATGCAGATATTTGTATTTCTTTCTCCCAAGAAAGGCCCTTGGGAAGTGGAAAAAACCCGGAAGATGGCAACGAAAAATGAGATGGTTCACACAAGTGCAATTTGCAAAGTGATAGCTGTTCCGTCTCCCAGGAGTTTGACTTGCATTGTCACATAGTTGTAGGAAATAGTACCCTTTTTGCGTTTCTTCCAGGGTTGCTACAGACTCAGCAACACTCTGATAGTTAACCATCAACAGAGGTTTTGTGATGACCCATGGGCCTTGTAGTCCTGCTCAGGACATTGTAATTCCTGATGAAGATGAAAACTTGGGTTTTTTACCTTCCCAGTCTGAACTGGATTCCTCTCAGCCAGATCTTTCCCAGGCAGATCTGGGAACCTTGCACCTGCAAGAAAGTTGTCTCCCAGAAGTATGTCAAACAAGCCCAGAGCCTACTTCTCCCGTATTCTTGCGCCGGGAGTTTTGTAAACAACAGAGAAGTTTGGATTCAGCTTCGCGCAGGAGTGCGAGGATTGCAGCTAAGAATGTGGCCAATTAAGACTGCTTCTCGTGAGAATCTTTGGGGAGTCTCACATCTGGTCTCAGAGTTAGCTTTCGGTTCTGATTCCCAGAGAACTGCTTCGGCGGGAAAGCTAGACTCTATTTAGGTGTTTTACCCGCGTAGTAACTTCGCGGAGTCAATTCGTCAGCCTTCGGAGCGAGTTGTGTCTGGACAGCGCGCTCCGATTCAAGCCTCGCTCCTGCTCAAGCCTTGCCTTGCTATCCAGCCTTCGCCTTGCTTCCCAGACTTGTTTATCTACGGACTTCGCCTTGTTTCCCAGGATCAATCCTTGCCTTGTTCCACGGATTTATCAAGTTATTCCACGGACCTTGTTCTTGTTCTTAGTTACCTTGTTCCACGTTCAAGCCTTGTTTCAAGTATCAAGTTATTTCCTAGCCTCGCTCAAGTTTCATGGACTAAAGGACCTTGTCATCTCCCCTCACTTTGCCTGGCAAAGTGAGTGTTTCGGTTATTGGATTACAACTTTGGACCTTAATATTTCTTATTGGACATTGCCTTTTTGGACTAATTCTGACCTTTCCTGAAAGGTCTAATTCTGAACTATTTTCTACACTTGTTTTTATTAACTTTATATATTCCTTCAATAAAGATATTAGATAGATTCTGGCCTCTGTGTATGGTTATTGGTGCTCTGCAGCCTGGGTCATGACAGTTTGACTCCGCCACCCTAAGCACCAATTAACCTCGGCCAGAATGTCTACCGGAGTCGTACCTGGGCCGAGCGGCCAGCCGATTACCTACACCATCGACAAGGAAGAGGTGGACCGAATCCGTGATAAGCTCAATGCACAGGATGGAGAAATAAGGGGTTTGAAGGAACGCGGAATTCGTCTTCCGGCCATGGCGTTGCCAACCAAGTTTACTGGAGAAGCTTCTAAGGTTCATGTCTTTCGTCGCCAATGTCAAGCTTATCTGGAGGCCCGTGCTGCCGAGTTTCCCCAAGAAGACATCAAAGTGGCATGGGTTTACAGTCTTCTAGACGGGCCAGCGGCCAGCTGGGCGACGGCACTGTTCGACTAAGCCTCTCCACACCTAAGATCAGCGCAACACTTCTTGGACCACCTCAAGGAGACTTGGGGAATCGAGGACAATTTGGAGGCAGCCGGTCACAAACTCCGTCGCCTTTTCCAAGGAGACAGACCTATGTCTCAGTATATAGCCGAGTTCCGAGTGCTGGCCCACAACACCGGCTGGAACGATGTAGCCCTCAGGGGACAATTCCGGGAGGGTCTCAACATTGAAATGCTGGAAGAAATCTCCAAGGTGGATCCTCCCCAGACCCTCGAGGCACTCATTGATCAATGTTTACGGGCTGAAGTCATGATTGCCAACAGGAAACAGTGGGTTCGAGGCCAGGGCAGTAGAGCCGGGGCAAAACCCCCCGCTCCCGCCAGCGTTCAGCCACGTCCGGTGTGGAGACCCCCACCGCCAACCCCATACCCCAGAGGAGGCGAGGAGGTGCCGATGCAGTTGGGCAATGTGCGTCCCAGACTAGATGCCGCCGAGAAGGCCCGTCGTCAACGCTTAAACCTCTGCTGGTACTGCGGGATCGGGGGCCACTTCGCCAGAGAGTGCCCAGCCAAAGGGAAGCCTGCCGCCCGTCTTGCGGCGGCGTCCTCCACGGAGACGAAGACGTCTGAGCCGACTGGCACACAGCCGGCGGGGGAAGCCAACGACCGGGTGTAGAGAGGCTCGCCAACCCGGTCAAAAAATCCATCCAAGAGCCGCCAACCGGGGTCCTGTTCCTTCTCGTGGTCACATTATGGTCAGCAAAAAGGGGACCCGTCATGATCCACGCCATGATAGACTCTGGAGCTACCAACAATTTCATCGATAGAGAGTATGCCGACTCTCTGGGATTACAATATCATGATTTCAAGAATGCCCGTGTGGTGCAAGCCATAGACGGCCGTCCCCTCAAGACGGGCCCCGTAAGTCAGTGGTCGGAACCCACCAGGATGTGGATAAGGGAACATATGGAAGAGATTTCCTTCTTTGTTACCGAGGTCCCCCATTTCCCTGTGATTTTGGGAATTCCATGGCTGACTCTCCACGACCCTAACATCTCCTGGTCCAACAGAGAACTGCAGTTTGCTTCACCGTATTGCCAAAACCATTGCCTCGTAGCCAAGGTATGCCATGCCACAGACACCGAGCCCATCATCACCTTGCCAAAGAAGTACTCCGAGTATTGGGATGTATTCAATGAGAAAGAAGCCGAAAAATTACCCCCACATAGACCTTATGACTGTGCCATTGACTTGGTGGAGGGGGCCCCGATCCCGCGAGGGCATCTCTACTCCCTGACTGAACCAGAGCAAGAAGCTCTCAGGGAATTCCTAGAGACAAACCTTCGCAAGGGATTCATCAGACCCTCTCAATCCCCAGCCGCCTCCCCAGTGATGTTTGTGAAGAAGAAGTCAGGGGAACTACGCTTGGTGGTGGACTACAGAGCATTGAACAATATCACCAAGCGGAACAGCTATCCCCTGCCCTTAATCTCGGATCTACTGGATCGGCTTCGAGGAGCCAAGGTTTACACCAAGCTGGATCTTCGGGGGGCTTACAACTTAGTTCGCATCAGGGAAGGGGACGAGTGGAAGACCGCCTTCCAGACCAAATTCGGATTATTTGAGTCCCGAGTTATGAATTTCGGTTTATGCGGAGCCCCCGCAACGTTCCAGCATTTTGTCAATGACATTTTTCAGGACTATCTAGACAGGTTCTTGATAATCTACCTGGACGATTTTTTGGTGTTTTCCAGATCACAATCAGAACATGAGAACCACGTCAAAATGGTGTTACAACGATTGCGGGATCATGGACTTTATGCCAAGCTGGAAAAATGCGCTTTTGATCTACAAGAGGTAGATTTCCTTGGTTACCGCATCTCGCCTCTAGGGCTTTCCATGGATCCAGCCAAAGTTTCAGCAGTATTGGAATGGCGGGCGCCAACTAACAAGAAAGAGGTGCAGCGTTTCTTGGGGTTCGCGAACTACTACCGCAAGTTCATTCCAGATTTTGCCCGCTGGTCCGACCCCATCACTAGCTGCATCCGTGGAAAGCAGCCTTTCCGCTGGACTGATCAAGCAGAGAAAGGGTTCCAGCAACTAAAGAAACTATTCACCTCCCAGCCAATTCTACAGCACCCAAATCCTGGAACCCCTTTTGTGGTGCAAGCGGACGCCTCTGATGTGGCAATTGGGGCTGTACTCTTACAACCGGTGGGAGATCACCTCCACCCCTGTGCCTTTTATTCTCGTCAACTAACCACACCAGAGAGGAATTACACCATTTGGGAAAAAGAACTACTGGCCATAAAGGCAGCCTTTGAAACTTGGAGACATTGGCTAGAAGGGGCCAAATTTCCCATTGAAGTCCACACTGATCATCGTAATCTAGAACATCTAAGAACTGCCCGCAAACTAAATCAGAGGCAGCAACGTTGGGCTTTATTCTTTGAACGTTTCAACTTCCAGATCCATTATGTGACCCCAGCCCAAACCAAGCAAGCAGACGCCCTGTCACGTAAACCGGAATACGCTGCAGGACGCAAGGAGACCTTTGAATCCCAACTGCTACAACCTGAGAACTTTGCCACGCTCACGGTGGGGAACACCAAATCCATTCCCATTGGTTCAACTTCCCCTACTCCAGGACCCATCTGTGCTCAAGAAATCAGGGCTAGTCAGCAAGCAGATGCCTGGGCGCAGGACCAACTTCGCCAAGGTCTGCATTTCCCCTTTTCGCTTAAAGATGGGCTGCTCTGCTATAGAAATCATGTTTATATCCCACCCGGACCAGGCAGGGAAAAAGCGCTTCGTCTGTGTCATGACTGCAAACCAGCAGGACACTTCGGACTATTTAAAACTATGCATTTGATCCTAAGGGATTTTTGGTGGCCCAAGATCCGCAAGGATGTGGAAAAATATGTCAACACCTGCCCAGTATGCCAGCGCTCCAAGATACGAAGGGAGAAGCCCTCAGGGCTTTTACACCCCCTTCCTACCCCATCTCGCCCATGGGAAATAATTTCCGCGGATTTCATCACTGACCTACCACCTTCCTGTGGATTCACCACGATCTTAGTGGTGGTGGACCTATTCACCAAGTTAGCCCATTTCATTCCCTGCGAAGGCCTCCCCACGGCCAAGGAAACTGCGGATCTATTTCTTCAACATGTTTTCAGACTACATGGATTGCCCAAGAGTTTAGTCACAGACCGTGGATCTCAATTCACCTCTCGTTTTTGGAAGGCACTACAAAAACTATTGGGCATAGACTCTCGCTTATCTTCAGCTCATCATCCCCAAACAGATGGGCAAACGGAGCGCACCAATGCCACTTTGGAGCAGTATCTTCGCTGTTATGTAAACTATCAACAGGACAATTGGGCTTCTCTGTTACCACTGTCTGAGTTTGCCTACAACAATGGAATTCAAGCTTCTACAAAAGAAACGCCGTTCTTTGTAAACTACGGCTTCCATCCACGTTTCTTCCCCCCTGTCATTGAAACTTCAGAGGTTCCCGCAGCAGAGGATTGGCTGCAGGAACTCACAGCGGTGCAACAACTTTTGCTCCAGCAACTGGATCAAGCCAAGGAGGACTATAAACGCCACGCTGACAAACATCGCCAGCCGGGCCCCGAAATCAAGGTAGGAGATCGGGTTTTCCTGTCCACTCGCTTTCTGCCCTCCCACCGCCCTTGCCGGAAGTTAGATGCCCGTTTCATTGGTCCCTATCCAGTGGTGGCGCAATTAAACCCCGTGACTTTCAAACTCCAACTTCCGCGTTCAATGCGCATTCACCCAGTGTTTCACCGTTCCCTGCTCCTTCCGGCGGATGGTGTGCGACCTGATACAGACCAACCGGCCCCCCCTCCTGTTTTGATGAATGGGGAGGAGGAGTTCGAGGTTGAGGACATTTTGGATTCTCGCTTTCACCGCCGCCGCCTACAATATCTCATTGACTGGGTGGGTTTTGGCCCTGAGGAACGCTCTTGGGAAGACGCCTCCACAGTCCATGCTCCTGATCTAACCCGTCGCTTTCATCAGACCTATCCCACCAAACCACGACCTCGCGCCTCGGGGAGAGGGCCCCAGTTTGGGAGGGGCCTTGAGGAGGGGGATAGTGTGATGACCCATGGGCCTTGTAGTCCTGCTCAGGACATTGTAATTCCTGATGAAGATGAAAACTTGGGTTTTTTACCTTCCCAGTCTGAACTGGATTCCTCTCAGCCAGATCTTTCCCAGGCAGATCTGGGAACCTTGCACCTGCAAGAAAGTTGTCTCCCAGAAGTATGTCAAACAAGCCCAGAGCCTACTTCTCCCGTATTCTTGCACCGGGAGTTTTGTAAACAACAGAGAAGTTTGGATTCAGCTTCGCGCAGGAGTGCGAGGATTGCAGCTAAGAATGTGGCCAATTAAGACTGCTTCTCGTGAGAATCTTTGGGGAGTCTCACATCTGGTCTCAGAGTTAGCTTTCGGTTCTGATTCCCAGAGAACTGCTTCGGCGGGAAAGCTAGACTCTATTTAGGTGTTTTACCCGCGTAGTAACTTCGCGGAGTCAATTCGTCAGCCTTCGGAGCGAGTTGTGTCTGGACAGCGCGCTCCGATTCAAGCCTCGCTCCTGCTCAAGCCTTGCCTTGCTATCCAGCCTTCGCCTTGCTTCCCAGCCTTGTTTATCTACGGACTTCGCCTTGTTTCCCAGGATCAATCCTTGCCTTGTTCCACGGATTTATCAAGTTATTCCACGGACCTTGTTCTTGTTCTTAGTTACCTTGTTCCACGTTCAAGCCTTGTTTCAAGTATCAAGTTATTTCCTAGCCTCGCTCAAGTTTCATGGACTAAAGGACCTTGTCATCTCCCCTCACTTTGCCTGGCAAAGTGAGTGTTTCGGTTATTGGATTACAACTTTGGACCTTAATATTTCTTATTGGACATTGCCTTTTTGGACTAATTCTGACCTTTCCTGAAAGGTCTAATTCTGAACTATTTTCTACACTTGTTTTTATTAACTTTATATATTCCTTCAATAAAGATATTAGATAGATTCTGGCCTCTGTGTATGGTTATTGGTGCTCTGCAGCCTGGGTCGTGACAGGTTTGTAGTCAGCCTGCAAAGCCTTTGCTGTTGTCAGCTTGCAAAAGTATCTTTTTGATCTTGAGGGCTGCCCCTTTTTCCTGGGGATAAAATCTCCATTTTGAAAAGCCTTTTTGCCTTCTGCAAAATAGAAAAAAGAACTCAGATGTGCTTGTGTGGTCAAGCCAGGCCAGCTTAGACAAGCCATCGTAAGTACTAACCTCTTGCCTTTAAAACTAGTTCTGAGTTTAGATAGGGAAAGATCTGCTCTTTCTAAAATAGTAACTCAGCACTAGGGCAGAGAATCTCCCAGGATTTCTCTGCCATTGGAAGAAGCTCTAACTACTTCGTCTCCAAGCTAGCTTTGAGTTTAGATAGAGAAAGACCTGCTCTTTCTGATATAGCAACTCAGGGTTAGGGTAAAGAGCATCCCAGGATCTCTCCACCTTAGTTAACCCAGCAGCTAAAGGGTATCCGGCCCATAGGCCTTAGTTTGGGGACCCCTGATCTAGATGATCTCATAAGACCAAAGAGACCTTCAAAGGCCATCTAGACAATCTCATAAAACCATAGGTAAGGAAAGGGACCCTCAAAGGACATCTAGACGGTCTCATAGGACCATAGGTAAGGAAACTGACCTCCAAAGGCCATCTAGATGGTCTCATAAGGCCGTAGCTAAGCAAAGAGACCTTCAAAGACCACCTAGACCAGTGGTTCCCAAACTTATTTGGCCTACCACCCCCTTTCCAGAAAAAATATGACTCAATGCTCCCTGGAAAGAAGGGCATGGCTTAGAGGGGTAGGTGTGGCTCCTGCTCAAGAGGGCGGGGCTGAGCTTCTCCCCCAGTCCAAGATGCAGGGCTGGGAGGGGGAGGAGGAGGTGGGCGGGGCCACAAATGGGTGGCCAGGACTGGGATGGGCAGAGTTACGAGCTCTGAGACAGGGCTGAGCTTCTATCCCTGTCCTGCAGCGCCTGCCAGGACACAGGGGGAGGGGCTAGAGGAGGGGGCGGGGCCTCTTCCCAAGTGCCTGACGGGGCTGAACCTCTATACCCTGCCCCCTTGTTCTAACAAGCACCTCAGGGGAGGTATAGCCCCGTCCTTTAGTCCTAAAAGATCTTTCAGGAAAAGTAGAGGCCCAGCCCTGTCTCAGGCTCTTGGAAGGAGGCCCCGCCCCCTTCCCTAGCTCTGCCCTCTGTGGCCCAACAAGTGTCTCAGGAGAGGTATAGATTCTCAGACCTGTCTTGCACTCTTGGGAAGAGGCCCCAGCCCCGCCCCCAGCCCCACCCCTTGTGTCCTAACAGGCGCCTCAGGTGCTCAGCCCTGTTCCCGGCACTTGGTAAGAGTCCCCGCCCCTCCCCTGCCCCCACCCCCATGTCCTAATAGGTGCCATCACCGCCCCCTTGGATCGCTGCAGCGCCCACCAGGGGGCGGTAGCACCCACTTTGGGAATCACTGTTCTAGAAGAAGCTAAACGGGGACCTATTCGAGATCCTTGAGCTGGAGATCTTACATTGAGCAGAGGGTTGGACTTGGTGATCCATTGAGCCCCTTCCAATGCTAAGTCAAGATGTACATCCCTGAACACCTTGATGATGGATTCAATAATCCCTGAGCCTACCAAATGCCGTAAACATATTCCAATTCAGTTGCGGAGCTCATGTCACTTCATAGATGAGTCTGTCTTGAGATTCCTATGGTGGAAAGAAGCCAGTTAGATCCAGAACAATCATGGTAATGAAAAGAGATATTGAATCATCTAGTTCGGCAAAGTCGGCAATGAGCTCGTCATTATCCTGTGGCGCTTGACTACTGAGACAGAACATTCCCATATTTTTTTTGTAAGATCAATGCTTTGGTATAATTATTTTTGAAGGATCTCGCATCAGGAAAGGTTAATCAGAGCAAAGGAAGGTAATAACGGTGCACGGGCAGCAACCATAACCATATAATTGACCTCATTGATATGTTAAGTGCCCTGTAGTTCACCTTGCTATAGTTGATAGCTTTCCACCGTCAATTATCCTTCCATGATAACAGCTTCTTAAGTCCACAAACCGAAATCCTGACACATGTTCAGGCCACTCAACTCCTATATTCTGGAGTCCAGTGCTCTCCTCTAAACTAATTCCAATAGGACCAGTTGTGATCCATCTGTGAAAGCATTGGGGATTGAATGTGGGGTCTTTCAGGTCCTCCCTTAAGGTACAGCTGCTGTCCTCCCTGGAGTGCAGGTGAGCCATTCCCAGGTGTGTTTTGGATTCCCACCAAGGTCTGCTTTCCCAGACAAGGACTTTGGCATCATTGTTTTTGTTAGGTGATCCCTCGTAGATCGAGGATGATGGTCCTCCAATTGTGGGGTCTTGGAGGTGGGTCCATAGGTCATTTTTGGCCGCAGGGTAGTGACCCGTCTGGACGCGGCATAAGAGAGGCGGACTATGTTTAGGGCACCTTTTCTAGCCCCTTCCCCGTGTGGGGTGAGCAGAGCAGATCCTAAAAAGGGCTGCTCAGTCATGGATACAGCTGCCAGACTACTCAACTGCCTCGAACCTTGAGGTAGAGCGACTGAGTCCGTATCCACCGCCCATGTGCCAGTCTGTGACTAGGGGCTTCCATATTTCACAGTCTTGCCCCCGTCGCCACTCACTGATCACCATGGGACTTCTGTTGGTTTGTTTATATCTTTCTCAGAAGGTGATTTTTTTTAATGTGTGGAGGTCAGTGCACGGCCGATCAACACACAGTCTTCACAGAGTGAGGTCTCAGCCAGTGGCATGATTAACACAACGACAGTGGCTTCTCAGTCTGTTGCAGCCTTCTTCCGCCTTCACAGCTCACTTATCACGGGGTTATGTTCCAGTGAAAATCCGCAAAGTAGGGGCACTATTTTTATTTTAACATTTATACATTTTTAAAATAGTTAGGTGGCCTTTCTCCCCCTTGCAAGTCCCGGGGAGGCAGTGAAGCCTTCCCTACCAGCGCCAGCGGATTCCTTGCTCCGTTCCCGCCATGTCGCTCTGGCTGCCTCTGCTCCTGCAGCCAGGGAAGAAGGAACGCTGCTTCGGCTTGGTGAATGAGCGAGTAAGGCAGGGTGGGTGAGAGAGAGAGTGAGAGAGGGCTGCCGCTGCAGCAGGAGCCTGGAAGAGGCAGCCAGGCTCCTACTTCTGCCGCTGCTCCAGCCGGGCCACATTGGGATTCATGGAAGACTCGGAAGAAGAGGTGGATGTTCTGACCCCTCTTCTGAGTCCTCTACGATTCCCAGTGTGGCCTGGCTGGACCGGTGGCAGAAGCTGCCTCTTCCAGGCTCCTGCTGCTGCGGCCACCCACCCTCACTTTCTCACTCTCTCTCACCCACCCTGCCTTGCTTGCTCATTCACCAAGTCAGAGTGGCTGTTGTAGCTCAACCGTCATGATCTGCCCTTCCCCAGGAGGTGGAGTTTGAATCAGAGTCTGATTCAGATTTCGGGCCCATCTAGGACTTGGACCAAAGCCAAGCTTTGCAGGTGCCTGAAGTTGTGCTTACAGAGGATCCGTTAATTGGAGAACATTCCGATGTTCAGTCAAGGTTGGTTGTTGCTGTTGCAGAGGAGGATGTTGCTTTTGATCGGAGAGAGTCTTTCACGAAGGAAAGGAGTCAAAGGGAGGGCGTGAGACGAAGTCGGCGCTTGGCTCTCAGGCGCACTAATGAGTAACTTTCCCATGTGAAGTTCTGCGTGTCCTAACTCTCACTGCCTTGTAGCCTTGAGAACTCCTTAAAGGTGCTTCACTTCCTGTTCTCAACTTTGAAGAAGAAGAATCTATGTTCCAGTACCTTGCTCCTTGCCTTGTTCCCGTGCCTTGTTTCATGACTTCCAAGCCGAGTTTGTGCCTTGTGACTCTCGAGTATACCTTGCCTTGCTAACCTCAGTTCTATTATTCCTTGGTGGTTGCTTTCCATGTGGAGTAGTTTGTGGATTTCAGCGTCTTGTTCCTGTTCCTTGCGACTTCTGGCTGATCCTGTTTGGACGGCGTTTACAGTCTAACCCTGTCTTCTTGGTGGAACTAACGAGTTCCGTTTGTGGATTACAATATTGAAAGACTTTATTGGGCTTGCTTCTGAACAGTTAAGGACATTATATTATGGACTATTCACTCTATTGACTTTAAACGCTATTTGCTTGCATATATATATCCTTCAATAAACCGTTTTGCTTATGATCCTGGTTCCAGTGTGGTTTTCAAGGTGCCCTCACAACCTTGGGGTGTAACAGCAGTGTTCCTTCTTTCCTGGCTGCAGAAGCAGAGGCAGCCAGAGCGACATGGCGGGAACAGAGCAAGGGAGCAGCCCTGAGGAGAAGCAGTAATGGGGTAAATAAGTAATTTTTCCGCGATAAGTAGCGGGGGAACACTGTAACTTGTGCCATGTTATCCTCCGCCTGCTCCGCCGTTGAGGTCTTAGGGTCTTTGGATTGTTCTTGTTCTGGATCCTCCCCTGCGGCCCCTCCTGGGGGCGCATGACTCCAGTGGTTGTGCACGCTGTTTCACTGGGACACACAAGCCCCCTCACCACGATAAGGTGACGATCCATCGAGGGGGATTGTCACACCTCAGGAAAGCTTCACCTTGCTAAAGACACCAGGCTACACACAGAAAGTAGTCTTTTGTAGTTTAATAGAAAATAGGAAAAAGATAGTTCATAAAAGGTAAAAGTTCAGTTCCAAAAACAAGACTGTAAGAAACAAATCCATAGAAACATTAGGCATGAAGCATGGTCCATTCCAAAGAAGCCAAAGTCCCAGCAATGAGAATATGTCCAGGCTACAAGGTAATACAGGAAAGCAAACTTGGTTCTTGATTCAAGTGAGGAAATTGCTTTGACAAAGATTTTCCTCTCAGCAGACTGTTTTAATAGCATGACATGAAGGCATTTCTTTGCCCTTTGACCTCCCTCTTATTTGCTATTTGAGGCTTCTGCGCAACCCCCGAAATTCCAACCAACTAGCCCGATGGAGAGAAGCGGCCTCATCATCAAGGCCACTGAGCTCGTTAGTGTTATCAGGCTGCTTCTTGCACCTGAAAAGCATCATCAGAAACAACATCATTTCTTCCCATGGGAAAATCTCCCTGCTCTTCATCTCCCACAGCAGGAACACTCTGCACCTGAATCCCATAAGTCCCATCAGAATCATCTTGAAACTCATCGTGAACCTGAATCCCATCATTATGCACTTGCACCCCAGAATCCTCATCAGAGTCACACAAAGGCTGAGTCACAAAAGAGATTTCCAATAGGACCACTGATGAAGACATTGAGGATCGAATGTGGGACCTTCTCTCCACCTTCTCCACCTTCTCTGTCCTCCCTGGACTGCAGGTGAGACATCCCCAGGTGGGGTCTGCATTCCCGCCAAGGTCTGCTCTCCCAGACAAGGACTTTGGTATCATCACCACTTCAATAGCTCAATGGCGGACCATTTGATTGTAAGCAATACTTGTTTGTCCTCCGCCCCCCATACTTTCCTGCCCCTCTAAATATCATGTCCTTTCTTCTGATCTGTTTCAATTGCTGTAACAGTCATTTATGAGTGCTTCACCTCTCCTTTCGTTCCGTTTCTTTTCTTCCTTTCAATACGCGGTTTGTTTTGTTGGCCTGTCTCTTACTTCCACCTCTTTTGAGCACTGAGGTATAAACACTGACATACTCATTTATTCTGCCTGCCAGCTGCTGCTTTTGTCAATAAATTACACATCTTCCTTCCCAGCGGTCTTATATTGTATTGCCGAAGCCTTTTTTATTGAGGGTCTATGTGTTCTGAAAGCTCGGTCCGCAGCTTACTCATCCCCCCCCAACTCTAGTGCACTCCTGCTTGCTCTTTTCTTATTTATTGTGCAACCTCTTCCCTCCTGTCTGTAGTGGATGTTTTATCACTTCTCTATCTTTTCGTAACCTCTTAGACTAGGTTTCCTTGCTTTGTTATCATTGTCGGTCTCTCCCAGGCAGTAGGAACATTGATAACCCGCTGGATTCCAGTTTATTTCTTTCAGTACAGAGTGCAAAGAGGAAACACCCCACTGGTATTTGGTGACCCCTCAATTGATCCAGTTGAAAACAGAAAAATTCCAGACAGGAATCAATCAGATGACATCTAACGACTCTGAACAAAGGATTCCCCCAGGCCAGGATGTGAGGCTGGGAAGGCCATTTAATGCTAACAAAGGTGATTAATTACAACATTAACACTGGCCTCCTACAGACAAGAGTTCTTTCCCCCACCCAGAAACTTCCACAGATATATACATCATCGCAGAATCATCATCGCAGAATCATCATAGCAGAATCATCATCGCAGAATCATCGTCGCAGAATCATCATCACAGCAGAAGCATGCTGGGCCCATAACCACTGTCAGAGCGCGCAGTTTGGATAAACACACATGCAGCGGAAGATCAACGAAGAATCACTGGCACCAATAAAGAGGCTTAAGCCTGTTTGGCTTTCTACAAAAGATTTACTAACAAACGGAAAACTCTCAAGATGATATATACAGACAGAGTGCAGAGAGGCAGAGATCAGAGGGCAGAGGGGAGAACAGATAACACAGGGAGCTATTTATAACCACCTCTGCTGTCTGATGCAATACACAGTTAACTCTTTACACACTTGCATAGTGGACAGCAGACAGTGCATGATGCAATCTCCAGCTCACATTGCAACACTATAACTCAATTACATTTAAACAACTCTATATACAATCATTCCCACTTCAACAGAATCATCTCTGCAGAATCATCATCGCAGAATCATCGCAGTATCATCATCGCAGTATCATCATCGCAGAATCATCATCGCAGAATCATCATCGCAGAACCATCATCGCAGAACCATCATCGCAGAACCATCATCGCAGAACCATCATCGCAGAATCATCATCGTAGAATCATCATCGCAGCATCATCATCGCAAAATCATCATCGCAGAATCATCATCACAGAATCATCATTATAGAATCCGTCATAGAATCATAGCATTTGAAGAGACTTCACGTGCCACCCAACCCAACCCCATTCTGCCATGCAGGAACACCCAATCAAAGCACTTCTGACAGATGGCCATTCAGCGTTAAGTGAAGGAGACTCTGTCATCACCTTTGGGAATATAGCCTTGTATGAGTCATGCTAGGCTTGGTTGAAAATGGTGAAAGTCCTGGGACCCAATATCCAGGCCTGACGGTGTTTAGAGCAGCAGTAGCATTCGACATTGAAAGCCAATCATTTCCCGAGAACAGAGGAATAGTATCGGAAGGCAAAGCTCTGGAGGCACTCCTCATTTGTCACGTATTTTGTTCCTTACATCAGATAAATTGATGTCTGAGATGGAGCAATTGTAGTCCCTGTCTTGGGAGACAGTCTGGAGAGAGATTTACCGAGTGACAAGTATGTCACTGGGAAAAAAAGATAACAAATGCTTTACTCGACAATACATCAAAGATATGGATGGGGAAAGGTGGGAAATCCAAAAAAGACCTAGAGGAATCCATAAATCAAGGTAGCCCGGAGCTTGGGGTTGGATGGATTGCAGACTCAGCATTGAAGGTGACCGTTAACAGTCGGAGATGTGGGTAGTTCAAATACAATTCCTAAACGTAGTGTTGGTCTGCTTTCTATGAATGCTATCTGGTATAGATAACATGACTCAAGGGACCTCTTGCCTTCTAAAAAAAATATCTGGAAACCTTCCAAGAAGTCCCTTTAGTTGTTTCTCTTCTTTCCTTGCCTCAGCATTAGATAGAGCTGGCTCCAGCAAATATCAAAGTTGGGCATCACAGGATCCATAATAGCAAGATGAATACAAGCGGCATGGGAGGTGGGAAGTCCACTTTCACTTTAAGATGACTATTCCGTTGATTCAGGGGAATACTTCTGAATGGGCATACTAGTGGTATAAAGAGTGTATTGGAAAATTTTACAAATTGTACCATGAGATTAATATTACATACTAATAATAATAATAATAATAATAATAATAATAATAATAATAATAATAATAATGTTTTGTTGTGCCAGCTGTCAGCTCTAGTTTGTAGTGCGGTTTTCTTGTACTGGTTTTTTGTCTGCTGTGCTTTGAGGAGTTTCTGATTTTTGACTTCAATCAAAGCAGGTTCTTCACTTTGCTTACATCTTCTGCCAGGGCATGTTCTTCTTCTTTGACTGCTTGTTTTACTTGTAAGAGTCCTCTGCCCCCTGATCTTCTAGGCAGATATAGCCGGTTGTCAAGACCCAGGCTGCAGAGCACCAATAACCATACACAGAGGCCAGAATCTATCTAATATCTTTATTGAAGGAATATATAAAGTTAATAAAAACAAGTGTAGAAAATAGTCCAGAATTAGACCTTTCAGGAAAGGTCAGAATTAGTCCAAGAAAGCAATGTCCAATAAGAAATATTAAGGTCCAAAGTTGTAATCCAATAACCGAAACACTCACTTTGCCAAGCAAAGTGAGGGGAGATGACAAGGTCCTTTAGTCCATGAAACTTGAGCGAGGCTAGGAAATAACTTGATACTTGAAACAAGGCTTGAACGTGGAACAAGGTAACTAGGAACAAGAACAAGGTCCGTGGAATAACTTGGTAAAATCCGTGGTACAAGGCAAGGATTGGTCCTGGGAAACAAGGCAAAGTCCATAGGTAAACAAAGGCTGGGAAGCAAGGCGAAGGCTGGATAGCAAGGCAAGGCTTGAGCGAGAGCGAGGCTTGAATCGGAGCGCGCTGTCCAGACACGACCCGCTCCGTAGGCTGACGAATTGACTCCGCGAAGTTACTACGCGGGTAAAACACCTAAATAGAGTCTAGCTTTCCCGCCGAAGCAGTTCTCTGGGAATCAGAACCGAAAGCTAACTCTGAGACCAGATGTGAGACTCCCCAAAGATTCTCACGAGAAGCAGTCTTAATTGGCCACATTCTTAGCTGCAATCCTTGCACTCCTGCGCGAAGCTGAATCCAAACTTCTCTGTTGTTTACAAAACTCCCGGCGCAAGAATACGGGAGAAGTAGGCTCTGGGCTTGTTTGACATACTTCTGGGAGACAACTTTCTTGCAGGTGCAAGGTTCCCAGATCTGCCTGGGAAAGATCTGGCTGAGAGGAATCCAGTTCAGACTGGGAAGGTAAAAAACCCAAGTTTTCATCTTCATCAGGAATTACAATGTCCTGAGCAGGACTACAAGGCCCATGGGTCATCACACTATCCCCCTCCTCAAGGCCCCTCCCAAACTGGGGCCCTCTCCCCGAGGCGCGAGGTCGTGGTTTGGTGGGATAGGTCTGATGAAAGCGACGGGTTAGATCAGGAGCATGGACTGTGGAGGCGTCTTCCCAGGAGCGTTCCTCAGGGCCAAAACCCACCCAGTCAATGAGATATTGTAGGCGGCGGCGGTGAAAGCGAGAATCCAAAATGTCCTCAACCTCGAACTCCTCCTCCCCATTCATCAAAACAGGAGGGGGGGCCGGTTGGTCTGTATCAGGTCGCACACCATCCGCCGGAAGGAGCAGGGAACGGTGAAACACTGGGTGAATGCGCATTGAACGCGGAAGTTGGAGTTTGAAAGTCACGGGGTTAAGTTGCGCCACCACTGGATAGGGGCCAATGAAACGGGCATCTAACTTCCGGCAAGGGCGGTGGGAGGGCAGGAAGCGAGTGGACAGAAAAACCCGATCTCCTACCTTGATTTCGGGGCCCGGCTGGCGATGTTTGTCAGCGTGGCGTTTATAGTCCTCCTTGGCTTGGTCCAGTTGCTGGAGCAAAAGTTGTTGCACCGCTGTGAGTTCCTGCAGCCAATCCTCTGCTGCGGGAACTTCTGAAGTTTCAATGACAGGGGGAAAGAAACGTGGATGGAAGCCGTAGTTTGCAAAGAACGGCGTTTCTTTTGTAGAAGCTTGAACTCCATTGTTGTAGGCAAACTCAGACAGTGGTAACAGAGAAGCCCAATTGTCCTGTTGGTAGTTTACATAACAGCGAAGATACTGCTCCAAAGTGGCATTGGTGCGCTCCGTTTGCCCATCTGTTTGGGGATGATGAGCTGAAGATAAGCGAGAGTCTATGCCCAATAGTTTTTGTAGTGCCTTCCAAAAACGAGAGGTGAATTGAGATCCACGGTCTGTGACTAAACTCTTGGGCAATCCATGTAGTCTGAAAACATGTTGAAGAAATAGATCCGCAGTTTCTTTGGCCGTGGGGAGGCCTTCACAGGGAATGAAATGGGCTAACTTGGTGAAAAGGTCCACCACCACCAAAATCGTGGTGAATCCACAGGAAGGTGGTAGGTCAGTGATGAAATCCGCGGAAATTATTTCCCATGGGCGAGATGGGGTAGGAAGGGGGTGTAAAAGCCCTGAGGGCTTCTCCCTTCGTATCTTGGAGCGCTGGCATACTGGGCAGGTGTTGACATATTTTTCCACATCCTTGCGGATCTTGGGCCACCAAAAATCCCTTAGGATCAAATGCATAGTTTTAAATAGTCCGAAGTGTCCTGCTGGTTTGCAGTCATGACACAGACGAAGCGCTTTTTCCCTGCCCGGTCCGGGTGGGATATAAACATGATTTCTATAGCAGAGCAGCCCATCTTTAAGCGAAAAGGGAAAGTGCAGACCTTGGCGAAGTTGGTCCTGCGCCCAGGCATCTGCTTGCTGACTAGCCCTGATTTCTTGAGCACAGATGGGTCCTGGAGTAGGGGAAGTTGAACCAATGGGAATGGATTTGGTGTTCCCCACCGTGAGCGTGGCAAAGTTCTCGGGTTGTAGCAGTTGGGATTCAAAGGTCTCCTTGCGTCCTGCAGCGTATTCCGGTTTACGTGACAGGGCGTCTGCTTGCTTGGTTTGGGCTGGGGTCACATAATGGATCTGGAAGTTGAAACGTTCAAAGAATAAAGCCCAACGTTGCTGCCTCTGATTTAGTTTGCGGGCAGTTCTTAGATGTTCTAGATTACGATGATCAGTGTGGACTTCAATGGGAAATTTGGCCCCTTCTAGCCAATGTCTCCAAGTTTCAAAGGCTGCCTTTATGGCCAGTAGTTCTTTTTCCCAAATGGTGTAATTCCTCTCTGGTGTGGTTAGTTGACGAGAATAAAAGGCACAGGGATGGAGGTGATCTCCCACCGGTTGTAAGAGTACAGCCCCAATTGCCACATCAGAGGCGTCCGCCTGCACCACAAAAGGGGTTCCAGGATTTGGGTGCTGTAGAATTGGCTGGGAGGTGAATAGTTTCTTTAGTTGCTGGAACCCTTTCTCTGCTTGATCAGTCCAGCGGAAAGGCTGCTTTCCACGGATGCAGCTAGTGATGGGGTCGGACCAGCGGGCAAAATCTGGAATGAACTTGCGGTAATAGTTCGCGAACCCCAAGAAACGCTGCACCTCTTTCTTGTTAGTTGGCGCCCGCCATTCCAATACTGCTGAAACCTTGGCTGGATCCATGGAAAGCCCTAGAGGCGAGATGCGGTAACCAAGGAAATCTACCTCTTGTAGATCAAAGGCGCATTTTTCCAGCTTGGCATAAAGTCCATGATCCCGCAATCGTTGTAACACCATTTTGACGTGGTTCTCATGTTCTGATTGTGATCTAGAAAACACCAAAAAATCGTCCAGGTAGATTATCAAGAACCTGTCTAGATAGTCCTGAAAAATGTCGTTGACAAAATGCTGGAACGTTGCGGGGGCTCCGCATAAACCGAAATTCATAACTCGGGACTCGAATAATCCGAATTTGGTCTGGAAGGCGGTCTTCCACTCGTCCCCTTCCCTGATGCGAACTAAGTTGTAAGCCCCCCGAAGATCCAGCTTGGTGTAAACCTTGGCTCCTTGAAGCCGATCCAATAGATCCGAGATTAAGGGCAGGGGATAGCTGTTCCGCTTGGTGATATTGTTCAATGCTCTGTAGTCCACCACCAAGCGTAGTTCCCCTGACTTCTTCTTCACAAACATCACTGGGGAGGCGGCTGGGGATTGAGAGGGTCTGATGAATCCCTTGCGAAGGTTTGTCTCTAGGAATTCCCTGAGAGCTTCTTGCTCTGGTTCAGTCAGGGAGTAGAGATGCCCTCGCGGGATCGGGGCCCCCTCCACCAAGTCAATGGCACAGTCATAAGGTCTATGTGGGGGTAATTTTTCGGCTTCTTTCTCATTGAATACATCCCAATACTCGGAGTACTTCTTTGGCAAGGTGATGATGGGCTCGGTGTCCGTGGCGTGGCATACCTTGGCTACGAGGCAATGGTTTTGGCAGTACGGTGAAGCAAACTGCAGTTCTCTGTTGGACCAGGAGATGTTAGGGTCGTGGAGAGTCAGCCATGGAATTCCCAAAATCACAGGGAAATGAGGAACCTCGGTAACAAAGAAGGAAATCTCTTCCATATGTTCCCTTATCCACATCCTGGTGGGTTCCGACCACTGACTTACGGGGCCCGTCTTGAGGGGGCGGCCGTCTATGGCTTGCACCACACGGGCATTCTTGAAATCATGATATTGTAATCCCAGAGAGTCGGCATACTCTCTATCGATGAAATTGTTGGTAGCTCCAGAGTCTATCATGGCGTGGATCATGACGGGTCCCCTTTTTGCTGACCATAATGTGACCACGAGAAGGAACAGGACCCCGGTTGGCGGCTCTTGGATGGATTTTTTGACCGGGTTGGCGAGCCTCTCTACACCCGGTCGTTGGCTTCCCCCGCCGGCTGTGTGCCAGTCGGCTCAGACGTCTTCGTCTCCGTGGAGGACGCCGCCGCAAGACGGGCGGCAGGCTTCCCTTTGGCTGGGCACTCTCTGGCGAAGTGGCCCCCGTTCCCGCAGTACCAGCAGAGGTTTAAGCGTTGACGACGGGCCTTCTCGGCGGCATCTAGTCTGGGACGCACATTGCCCAACTGCATCGGCACCTCCTCGCTCCCTCTGGGGTATGGGGTTGGCGGTGGGGGTCTCCAGACCGGACGTGGCTGAACGCTGGCGGGAGCGGGGGGTTTTGCCCCGGCTCTACCGCCCTGGCCTCGAACCCACTGTTTCCTGTTGGCAATCATGACTTCAGCCCGTAAACATTGATCAATGAGTGCCTCGAGGGTCTGGGGAGGATCCACCTTGGAGATTTCTTCCAGCATTTCAATGTTGAGACCCTCCCGGAATTGTTCCCTGAGGGCTACATCGTTCCAGCCGGTGTTGTGGGCCAGCACTCGGAACTCGGCTATATACTGAGACATAGGTCTGTCTCCTTGGAAAAGGCGACGGAGTTTGTGACCGGCTGCCTCCAAATTGTCCTCGATTCCCCAAGTCTCCTTGAGGTGGTCCAAGAAGCGTTGCGCTGATCTTAGGTGTGGAGAGGCTTGGTCGTACAGTGCCGTCGCCCAGCTGGCCGCTGGCCCGTCTAGAAGACTGTAAACCCATGCCACTTTGATGTCTTCTTGGGGAAACTCGGCAGCACGGGCCTCTAGATAAGCTTGACATTGGCGACGGAAGACATGAACCTTAGAAGCTTCTCCAGTAAACTTGGTTGGCAACGCCATGGCCGGAAGACGAATTCCGCGTTCCTTCAAACCCCTTATTTCTCCATCCTGTGCATTGAGCTTATCACGGATTCGGTCCACCTCCTCCTTGTCGATGGTGTAGGTAATCGGCTGGCCGCTCGGCCCAGGTACGACTCCGGTAGACATTCTGGCCGAGGTTAATTGGTGCTTAGGGTGGCGGAGTCAAACTGTCAAGACCCAGGCTGCAGAGCACCAATAACCATACACAGAGGCCAGAATCTATCTAATATCTTTATTGAAGGAATATATAAAGTTAATAAAAACAAGTGTAGAAAATAGTCCAGAATTAGACCTTTCAGGAAAGGTCAGAATTAGTCCAAGAAAGCAATGTCCAATAAGAAATATTAAGGTCCAAAGTTGTAATCCAATAACCGAAACACTCACTTTGCCAAGCAAAGTGAGGGGAGATGACAAGGTCCTTTAGTCCATGAAACTTGAGCGAGGCTAGGAAATAACTTGATACTTGAAACAAGGCTTGAACGTGGAACAAGGTAACTAGGAACAAGAACAAGGTCCGTGGAATAACTTGGTAAAATCCGTGGTACAAGGCAAGGATTGGTCCTGGGAAACAAGGCAAAGTCCGTAGGTAAACAAAGGCTGGGAAGCAAGGCGAAGGCTGGATAGCAAGGCAAGGCTTGAGCGAGAGCGAGGCTTGAATCGGAGCGCGCTGTCCAGACACGACCCGCTCCGTAGGCTGACGAATTGACTCCGCGAAGTTACTACGCGGGTAAAACACCTAAATAGAGTCTAGCTTTCCCGCCGAAGCAGTTCTCTGGGAATCAGAACCGAAAGCTAACTCTGAGACCAGATGTGAGACTCCCCAAAGATTCTCACGAGAAGCAGTCTTAATTGGCCACATTCTTAGCTGCAATCCTTGCACTCCTGCGCGAAGCTGAATCCAAACTTCTCTGTTGTTTACAAAACTCCCGGCGCAAGAATACGGGAGAAGTAGGCTCTGGGCTTGTTTGACATACTTCTGGGAGACAACTTTCTTGCAGGTGCAAGGTTCCCAGATCTGCCTGGGAAAGATCTGGCTGAGAGGAATCCAGTTCAGACTGGGAAGGTAAAAAACCCAAGTTTTCATCTTCATCAGGAATTACAATGTCCTGAGCAGGACTACAAGGCCCATGGGTCATCACACCGGTCAACATCACTGCGAGGGTGCAGTGAATGATGACTGGAGCTGACAGCTGGCACGACAAAACATTGCATGGAAAGTTCCTTGACAAAATTGAAGGAAAAGCTGATAAGGAGAAGACCTGGCTCTGGCTCACGAATGGGACCCTGAAGAAGGAGACAGAAGGCCTGATCCTTGCAGCCCAGGAGCAAGACATCAGACACTTGGGAAGTGTTCGACTTGTGATTTTGTGATACAAAATTCAGCATATATACCTTGTTTGCTGTGTCATAATAAAATAATAGTAATAATAATAATACACACATCTATGTACGTATGAAAGTCTAAGTATGTGTGTTTGTAAGAAAGAAAGGCCTTTGTGGTACAAACAGACAGACAAGCATACATACTTCCATATATATATATGGTGTCGTAAATTAGTTAATTTAGCTCCCCCCCCTCCCCCCGCATAAAGCGGTATCTAAATCTCCTACTTGACAGATGCAATTGTTTTTTGTTCTGCATAGGTCAACAGCGAGCTAGACTATGGAGTTTCGTAATCTAAGGCCTCAGGTTATTTTTGCTCTTTGAAAATCGAAACATCTTGTGAATACGAGCATTTTGATGCCATATTAAGAAGCCATATATGTGCAGCTCAAACCCTCGTGTGATAATGTCCTTTGTCTGGTAACCCAAGTATTGCAATGTTTTGAAGTGTTGCAAGGTATGCAAAGTTCTGCTTCAGTTCTATGAGACATAATAATAATAATAATAATAATAATAATAATAATAATAATAATAATAATAATAATAATAATAACTTTATTTTTGTATCCCGCCTCCATCTCCAACCCTCGTGTGATAATATCCTTTGTATGGTAACCCAAGTATTGCAATGTTTTGAAGTGTTGCAAGGTATGCAAAGTTCTGCTTCAGTTCTATGAGACATAATAATAATAATAATAATAATAATAATAATAATAATAATAATAACAACAACTTTATTTTTGTATCCCACCTCCATCTCCCCAAAGGGACTCAGGGCGGCTCACATGTTGAGGAATGGATTTTTGTTTGTGTTGCTCATATTCTGACTTCCGAAGGGCTGCTTCCCAAGGTAGCAACGGGTGCCAGCTGTCTACCACTGAGCTTGTTAATTCATTAAAACCAGATTTTTTTTTTCATCCTCTCAGGAAATCACAGCATTCACACTTACTGGCAGACAATCATGTTCGAGGCCTGTGCTGCTGCTGCTGCTGCCGCTCCCGCTGACAATATCAATTATTCAGTTTTCTGCCAATTCCTATTAGATTTCTCCCGCTGAAGAATTTACACTGTTATTGAATTACGCACACACATCCACACATACGTGCATACACACAGGGCTCGAAAAAAGCTTTCGGGAATTCAAACTAATTAGCCAGCATTGGTAAACCCCTTTGTTCGTGGTAATTTGTTTACAAGAGTAGCTCAACCTTTTAATTACCGCCCGTTTTCAGATTGCTAACTGTACCTTTGACTTTTTGCATTCGGGTTGGTTGGGAGTGAATAGGAGGCATGTGCCGTAAGTAATTTTTGATTGAATGAGCAATGTACTGTAGTGCTCGATCCAAAAAAAGTCCTCAATTATACAGACGGCAAATTACATGCCATATGGAATGCAATGGATATGGGGTCCATTTTAGCCCCGCCATCCTATGAAGGCCCTGTTGGGATACCGCCAAAACGGATGGAATTTGGAGGCATCACCGAATTGGTGGGAGAGCTGATATCCAAAATGACCTGAACAGTTTCGAGAGCCGATTGGCCAAAGCTAACCAAAGGAATTTCAGGTGGGATAGACATAATAATAATAATAATAATAATAATAATAATAATAATAATAATAAAGCTAATCTTCACATGATGTGGATTGACTACAAAAAGGCCTTTGACTCACTCCCACACAGCTGGATCATCAAGTGCCTGGACGCCATCGGGATTAGTAAAAACGTTGGCACCTTCATTGAAAATATGATGGAGCACTGGAAAACTGAACTGTTTGTTGGAAATGAAAGCTATGGACTTGTTAACATCAGGAGAGGAATTTTCCAGGGAGATTCATTGTCCCCTCTGCTTTTCATTATTGCCATGATCCCTCTGTCAACAATCTTACAAAACATAAATCTCGGCTATCAAACATCTAAGAAATCTCACAAAATTTCACATCTGATGTACCTGAAGCACATGGATGACCTGAAGCTGTATGGGAAAACGGAAACTGAAATCCAGTCTCTGACCAACACTGTCCGAATTTTTAGCACTGATATCAGCATGGAGTTTGGCTTGGACAAATGTTCGACAGTGGCATTGAAGAAGGGAAAAATCATTGAAAGTGAGGGCATAAATATGCCCAATGGCCAAACAATAAAGTGTCACCAGCCAGAGGCCTATAAATATCTGGGCATATTACAGCTGGACAACATCAAGCATGAACATGTGAAGACTGTGGTCAGCAAAGAATACACACAAAGGGTCAGAAAAATTCTCAAAAGCAAGCTCAATGGAGGCAACACCATCAAGGCCATAAACACCTGGGCCATACCTGTCATAAGATATACTGCTGGCATTATAAATTGGACACAGGTGGAACTGGACAATTTGGACAGAAAAACAAGAAAACTCATGACCATTCACCATTCACTGCACCCTCGCAGTGATGTTGACCGGCTATATCTGCCTAGAAGATCAGGGTGCAGAGGACTCTTACAAGTAAAATAAGCAGTCAAAGAAGAAGAACATGCCCTGGCAGAATATGTAAAGCAAAGTGAAGAACCTGCTTTGATTGAAGCCAAAAATCAGAAACTCCTCAAAGCACAGCAGACAAAAAATCAGTATAAGAAAACCGCACTACAAACTAGAGCTGACAGCTGGCACAACAAAACATTGCATGGAAAGTTCCTTGACAAAATTGAAGGAAAAGCTGATAAGAAGACCTGGCTCTGGCTCACGAATGGGACCCTGAAGAAGGAGACAGAAGGCCTGATCCTTGCAGCCCAGGAGGAAGCCATCAGAACAAAGGCAATTAAGGCCAAGATGATGACCCAAAATGCAGACTCTGCAAGGAAATCGACGAAACCATTGATCATATCCTCAGCTGAGGTAAGAAAATCGCACAGACAGACTACAAACAGAGGCACAACTATGTGGCCCAAATGATCCATTGGAACTTATGCCTCAAGTACCACCTCCCAGCAGCAAAGTGGGATCACAAACCTGCAAAAGTATTGGAAAATGAGCACGCAAAGATACTGTGGGACTTCCAAATCCAGACTGACAAAGTTCTGGAACACAACACACCAGACATCACAGTTGTGGAAAAGAAAAAGGTTTGTATCATTGATGTTGCCATCCCAGGTGACAGTCGCATTGACGAAAAACAACAGGAAAAACTCAGCCGCTATCAGGACCTCAAGATCGAACTTCAAAGACTCTGGCAGAAACCAGTGAAGGTGGTCCCGGTGGTGATGGGCACACTGGGTGCCGTGCCAAAAGATCTCAGCCGGCATTTGGAAACAATAGACATTGACAAAATTACGATCTGCCAGCTGCAAAAGGCCACCCTACTGGGATCTGCACGCATCATCCGAAAATACATCACACAGTCCTAGACACTTGGGAAGTGTTCCACTTGTGATTTTGTGATACGAAATCCAGCATATCTATCTTGTTTGCTGTGTCATAATAAAAAAATAATAATAATATGCTTTATTTATATTCCACTCTATCTCCCCGAGGGGACTCAGGGCGGATTACAGAACACATATACGGCAAACATTCAAAGGCGATATACAATTAACAAGGACAGACAACACAAACAGAGGGAAAGGCTTTCCCCAACTTTTCCATTTTCGGCATCTGGAGGTTGTGCTTAACTCTGACTATGGGGGGGCTGCTGTCACACCATCTTCCATGCCAAGGAGCTTTGTCATCCTTAAATGTCCTCCCGATCGAATCACTAGCATGGTCTTATGGGTGCCTTTTATTACCTCCCCGCTTAAAGACACGACTAGAAGGTGACAATGCAGGTTCCTCGGTTTGGAAATGGAGAAGAGTAACTCCCCCAGAGCCAGAAATGAGACCACATCCAGAGCCGGAAATGAAAGGAGAAGCCTTTGCCTTTGAATACGAGCATTTTGATGCCATATTAAGAAGCCGTATATGTGTGATAATATCCTCTGTCTGGTAATCCATGTATTGCAATGCTTTGAAGTGTTGCAAGGTATGCAAAGTTCTGCTTAAGTTCTATGAGACATAATAATAATAATAATAATAATAATAATAATAATAATAATAATCAGTTCATTGTATGTCATTTTAACAAGGCATTGATGAGCACTGCCTCCAGAGCCAGAAATGAAAGGAGAAGCCTTTGCCTTTGTCTGTGTACGTGTGTCTCGTTGTATGTCATTGTAACAAGGCATTGATGAGCAGTGCCTCCAGAGCCGGAAATGAAAGGAGAAGCCTTTGCCTTTGTCTGTGTATGTGTGTCTCAGTGTATGTCATTGTAACAAGGCATTGATGAGCATTTCCTCCAGAGCTGGAAATGAAAGGAGAAGCCTTTGCCTTTGTCTGTGTATGTGTGTCTCGTTGTATGTCATTGTAACACGGCATTGATGAGCACTGCCTCCAGAGCCGGTAATGAAAGGAGAAGCCTTTGCCTTTGTCTGTATACATGTGTCTCAGTGTATGTCATTGTAACAAGGCATTGATGAGCACCGCCTCCAGAGCCGAAAAGGAAAGGAGAAGCCTTTGCCTTTGTTTGTGTATATGTGCCTCATTGTATTGTAACAAGGCATTGAATGTTTGCCTGTATCTATTTACATATATACACTGTAACCTGCTCTGAGTCCCCACAGATAGAAGGGTAGACTATAAATAAAGTGTTGTTGTTGTTGTTGTTGTTATTATTATTATTATTATTATTATTATTATTATTATTATTATTGGAAGTTCTCTGTGCTAGTTAAATCCTGTTCACAGTTTGAGAGAGAGAGGACCTCAAGAGTACGACTCTCTCTTGTGATGGGTCTGGATCTTTCAAAGGGTCAGCCAAACTGTCTGCCCAGTGCTTCAAAGACAAGCCTGCAACTCCCTGGGGATGCTCCCTTTTAGGGACTACAGTCCGCAGCATCCCCAGACAGACTGCTTAGTAGAAAACTAACACTGAAGGAACCATAAGCCACAAAATAGTAAACTTTTGCCTGTGTGGTTTTGCCTTTGCATATGCCCCTCCCTTCCTGTGAGCTGGTGCCTTTCTCCAGAAAGTTCCAAGACCAAAAGTTAGCTTGAAATCAACAAGTGAGGTCAAAGGTATCACTTATGCCGGGGATAATCAATGTTCTGTCACGCGCTGGGCCTGTAGCTATTGTCTTTGTATAGGACGTATACTTTATGCCCAGCGGGAAGCCAGGGCGCCTTAAAGAGAGGTTCTTGAGGATTTTCCTGAAAAGGATAGTCCTTTGAGTCTTTAATGAGATAACAAAGTCTTTATTGTGTTGTCGAAGGCTTTCATGGCCAGAATCACAGGGTTGTTGTATGTCTTTCGGGCTGTGTGGCCATGTTCCAGAAGCATTCTCTCCTGACGTTTCGCCCACATCTATAGATGTGGGCGAAACGTCAGGAGAGAATGCTTCTGGAACATGGCCACACAGCCCGAAAGACATACAACAACCCAAAGTCTTTATTGTTGAACAAATAATAAATCTTCAAGGAGTCAAATAACACTTCAAGGTTTTCTTAATAAACTGTTGGCCTTTTCAGTCTTGTCCCCTTATAACCTCTCCCAGGCTGTCTATTATATGGGCCTAGCTGATGTGGGACCCACTACCGATTCCAAATGCATCTGGGTATCGAGTGGACCTACCAACCAAGGATTGCAGATGTTTCAGCTGGGGTTCCGTGGATCTGTGGTGCTGTTCCCTCTCTGAGGTTTCTTTGGAAACTTTAGGGCTGTTTCTCTCAGGAGCTGTGAGGCTGAGAGGCTGTGCGCTCTTAGCCAGAACCTTTGGGACCTTTCCCCTGGAATTTCTGTTTCTGATTCCTCAGATGTTCAATATCCCCGGATGTTCGGGGGATGTTATGGAAGGTGAGGAAGACCCTCAGCCATTGGTCAATTTTAGATAAGCCAAAGGTATATATTCTTTGTTTGTTGCGACATGCTTTTGTGACGGCCATTTGCATAGTACGGACGGATTGAAGTGGGTGCCTACGGCTGTTTGCCTTATCATAGCTGTGATAACAATAAAAGACTTGTTTTATGGCTCTCTTGGAATTCTCTCCTTTACTTCCCCTCCAGCGCTGGGCGAACAAGGTCCGCCTCTTACAAAACGCATGGGATGGTTTGGGAGCTCAGCCATCAAACTGAAGCATGCAGATCTGGTATGTTCTGTTGCGGGGAAGAGTAGGCAAATCATATTCAGGGTCAAGTAATCCACATTAAGTGGTCCTGAGAAGCATCCTGGAAAAGCATCAAAGCCTTGACAGAAAATCAATCTCTCGCGGAGCCTGTTGCTCAGTAGGCTTCCTTCCCCCCCTTTTTTAAAAATAATTCCCACACGTCTGTCTTTCAATCACGGAGAGACAGAAGAGGGAGAGGCTTACGTCTGTCTCGCTCAGGGTTACAAATGAAAGCGGGAGGGATGAGCGCAGGGAGGCGATACTCTATCTGAAGTTGCAGCTGTTGGATTCCTTGTAACGGGGCACGAGATCTATAATTTCACGCAGGCCCCAACGTGCTAATCCAACCTGTCATGTTGCTGCTCTGTTTGTAGATCAAATAGGATTAAAAGATTGAGGCAGAGCTCTCTGAACACATTTTAAATAAAACAGTGGAGTATCTAATATGCAGGAGATGAACATTCAGGGACAAAAAAAAAAGCACCGTCGGGAAGCAAGGTTTCCTGCAGCTCGACAAGGAGGAAAAGGATGAGTCACATACATGCGCACACACACACACGTGTGTGTTTCCACACATGCATTTGGGAGGAAACTCCTGATTTCTTTCATCCTCTGCTCTGGCCTGGCAGCTGGGTAATAAAAATATTTATATTCCGCCCTTCTCCCCGTGGGGACAAAGAATATATATTAGACATGTGCATGGCATTTGTTGTATTTGTTTCATTTGTATTTTCGTTTCGTACCGTACCATGCACCCGACATTGCAATGTCCCTATGCCGGGGGGAGGATGAGACACACAGTGGGAGTGCTCCAGAGGGCTCTCAGCTGCTGCGTGCCTTCCTCAAGCCATCCACCCGACATAACAACACGGTCGCTTGCACCGTCCTTATGCCGGGAGGAGGATGAGACACACAGTGGCTGAGAGTGCTCCAGAGGGCTCTCAGCTGCTGCGTGCCTTCCTTGAGCCATCCATCCGACATAACAACAGGGCCGCTTGCACCGTCCTTATGCCGGGAGGAGGATGAGACACACAGTGGCTGAGAGTGCTCCAGAGGGCTCTCAGCTGCTGCGTGCCTTCCTCAAGCCATGCACCCGACATAACAACACGGTCGTTTGCACCGTCCTTATGCCGGGAGGAGGATGAGACACACAGTGGCTGAGAGTGCTCCAGAGGGCTCTCAGCTGCTGCGTGCCTTCCTCAAGCCATCCACCCGACATAACAACACGGTCGCTTGCACCGTCCTTATGCCGGGAGGAGGATGAGACACACAGTGGCTGAGAGTGCTCCAGAGGGCTCTCAGCTGCTGCGTGCCTTCCTTGAGCCATCCATCCGACATAACAACAGGGCCGCTTGCACCGTCCTTATGCCGGGAGGAGGATGAGACACACAGTGGCTGAGAGTGCTCCAGAGGGCTCTCAGCTGCTGCGTGCCTTCCTCAAGCCATGCACCCGACATAACAACACGGTCGTTTGCACCGTCCTTATGCCGGGAGGAGGATGAGACACACAGTGGCTGAGAGTGCTCCAGAGGGCTCTCAGCTGCTGCGTGCCTTCCTTGAGCCATCCATCCGACATAACAACAGGGCCGCTTGCACCGTCCTTATGCCGGGAGGAGGATGAGACACACAGTGGCTGAGAGTGCTCCAGAGGGCTCTCAGCTGCTGCGTGCCTTCCTCAAGCCATGCACCCGACATAACAACACGGTCGTTTGCACCGTCCTTATGCCGGGAGGAGGATGAGACACACAGTGGCTGAGAGTGCTCCAGAGGGCTCTCAGCTGCTGCGTGCCTTCCTCAAGCCATCCACCCGACATAACAACACGGTCGCTTGCACCGTCCTTATGCCGGGAGGAGGATGAGACACACAGTGGCTGAGAGTGCTCCAGAGGGCTCTCAGCTGCTGCGTGCCTTCCTTGAGCCATCCATCCGACATAACAACAGGGCCGCTTGCACCGTCCTTATGCCGGGAGGAGGATGAGACACACAGTGGCTGAGAGTGCTCCAGAGGGCTCTCAGCTGCTGCGTGCCTTCCTTGAGCCATCCATCCGACATAACAACACGGTCGCTTGCACCGTCCTTATGCCTGGAGGAGAATGAGACACACCGTGGCTGAGAGTGCTCCAGAGGGCTCTCGGCTGCTACATGCCTTCCTCCCACAACTTTTTGGCATAAGGATGTGGCAGGCCACCATGTCCTTATGCCAAGGGGTCAGGGAAAATGAGGAGGGCCTGAGGTAAGCGCTCAGGGGGCTGCATCCGGCCCCTGGGCCTTAGTTTGCCCATGCCTGACCTATAGTGAAGCCTCCCTTGTTCCATACCAAACTTGCATCCAGAGCCTCACGGAGTAGCTCCCCTCGTCTAATTAAAATGCCTTTGTGCATTGCAGGATGAAAACACTCCTTGGGCAAACAGCATCTGTTGGTTCCATAAAGCTGAGCACTTTCTTTCTCAATCATGGCTGGATTTCGCTAATCGCAGGGTTGGAGAGCCTCCCGCCGCGTTTTCCATTACCTGGTAATTTTCATTTTGCTCACTGTTGCTGCGGAGCCCCCTCCTTTGATTTCCGCTCTGAATTCCTCCGGCATCTCCTGCTCGTCTTCTTCCCGCCACTCCTGTCATCTGTCGTTGGGTGCTTTTGCGGAGCGATTTATTGAGCTAACTTAATGCGAGTTTAGCAGCAAGGGGAGCCTCGGATATGACTCTATTTCTCTCTCGAAATTTATGCCCCTGCTTCCTTTTCAAGGCCTCAATGTAATCAGAAACAATTTGTTTAGGAACGGCATTTAAAAATTCATAATTTTCTTATAAGAACGTAGATGCGGCAGGAAAGGAAGGGAGAGGGAAAAAAACCACTGCACTTGTGGCTCATTAGAAGTAAGATTCAGGGAAAAAACATCTGGCTTTTTCCTCCCTCCCATGGAATTGCCGATTGCTGAAAGTTTTGCATTCGCTCCACGCATCGCAACAAAGACGTACAATCGCTTTGCAAGGAACTCATTAAATGTGCCTACGAGTCAAATGGTATAATCGTTCAAACGTGCTAGGGAGAATGAGAGTTTTCCTCCCCCCGCTTCTCACCCATTTTGTGTTCCTGACGTTGCCCAAACCATTCTGGGAACAGACACATAATGGTTTCTATCTGGCAGCTTGAAGCGCATTCCTTGAAGGAGTCAAGGTCGGGTTTGCCTTTGCCAGATGGGCATTCTAGTGAGGATTTTCGTTGTGATAAGACTAATGAGCTTGACCGTAGGAAAGTGATTTATCAGCAGAGGAGAGAACGGGAGGGTTTTCGCCACAGCCAGAGGTTGTTATTCAGAAAGAATAATGAGCAGTTTTCCCACGGCAAGAGGCCCTGAATTTACCTTTAAGAGGAACTGTGTTCTCTGAGTAATTCAGAGGTGGTAACTTTGCTCATCAAGAGAGAGCGATCTCTTCTTCATGCTCCATGTTCCTGTGAATTTCATGTTAATTCCTGCAGCCTTGTACCTTGATTCTTGTTCCAGTCTTGTCCCTGTTTCTAGGGATTTTTTTGTATATCCAGTTGATGTTCCAGGAAATGGCAGTTTGGATTTCTGCTCCAGCCAAGACCCTTGTGTGCCAGCCAGGGCCGTAGCCAGAAAAAAAATTCGGGAGGGGTTTTGAAAATTTCGGGGGGGGGGGGGGTTGAACCCCTAGCACATACCCCTCCCCGCTACAAACCTGTCAATATCTGCTTGAGATAGTGCCTGGAGGGACTCTTAATGTTTTGCATCTCATAGACTTAGCATGGGGATTTGGTTAACCAGTTAAAATTCATGAGTAAACGAGATTTTTTTTACAACTTGAAAAATTTCGGGGGGGGGGGGTTTGAACCCCTAACCTCCCCCCCCCCCTCGCTACAGGCCTGGTTCCAGCATTGATCCTGTACTTTGGACTAATCCTGGAGTGTTGTCTCCTGTGTTCCAGTTTGATCTTCTGTGTTCCAGTTTGATTCTTTATTGAGACTACCTTTGATATCTTGTTGGGACTCTGATCTTTGAGTGACTTTTATAGACTCTTGTTTCAAGATTCTCAAGTACTTTGTTCTTGTGGACTAAAACCTCATTTTATTGACTTTGAGCTTTGATATAATCTTCAATAAACAGCTTGCTTGCTTATATTCTGGGGCTGTGGTGTGGTTTTGAGGTGCCTCCGCAGCCTAGGGGTGCAAAGCAAAACTAAGGCAGCATCAAATCTAAGGTGCCCCTTAAATGGGAAAAAGTGAGCTTTAGATTCAGTGAAATATGGTAAAGGAAATTTATTTTATTCCCGGCAAGGGACTCAAAGGGCTGGCTTTTCTGTCACGCGCTGGGCCTGTAACTATTGTCTTTTTGTATAGGATGTATACTTTATGCCCAGTGGGGAGCCAGGGCGCCTAAAGAGAAGTTCTTGAGGATTTCCCTGAAGAAGGATGGCCTTTTGAGTCCTTAATGAAATAACAAAGCCTTTATAGATGAACAAATAATAAACTTTCAAGAAGTCAAATAACACTTCAAGGTTTCCTTAATAGACTGTTGGCCCTTTGAGTCTTGTCCCCAAGGGACAGGCGATTGGCGATAACTGTGAAAACCCTCTTATAACCTCTCCCAGGCTGTCTATCAATATGGGCTTAGCTGATGTGGGACCACTACAGATTCCAAATGCGTCTGGGTATCGAGTGGACCTACCAGCCAAGGCTTGCAGATGTTTCAGCTGGGGTTTTCATGGATGTGTGATGCTGTTCTCTCTTTGAGTCTTTAGAAACTTAGGGCTGTTTCCCTCAGGAGCTGTGAGGCTGAGAGGCTGTAAGTTCTCAGCCAGAGCTTTTGGGACTTTTCCCCTGGAATTTCTGTTTCTGTTTCCTCAGATGTTCTACATTACTTTCAAGATACTGGTACTAACTTTCAAGGCCTTACATGGTCTGGGGCTGGCGTACCTGAGGGCCCGCTTATCCCCCTACCAACCCCAGAGATTACTTGGGTCCTAAGACCAAAATTTGCTTGAAGTCCCTAACATACGGACTTATCATTTGTCTTCTACTAGGCAGAGAGCCTTCTCAATTGTAGCCCCTCATTTATGGAATGCCTTGCCAGTTGAAACTCAAACTATCCGAGACCTACTTGCCTTTCGGAAAGCCTGCAAAACCTTGCTCTTCCGACAAGCTTTCGATGGGTGAAAAATAGGCTTGCTCAAATAATTCGATTTCCCCGTTACCCGTTATTAATTCGTTACTTTCGTTACTTTTGAAGCAATATACGGCCTTGATTGTCCACACATCTGAATATCGCGGTTTCGAACCGCGAGAGGCCGTTTTTTTGTTATGTCGTCGTTTTTTTCGTTAGGAAAAAAAGCTTTTGCAAATCACCCAAACTCCCACCATTCAGGCCCTTTCCTTTTGCCCCTCAGCAAAAGGGGCGTCACGGGCTCAGCCAATGGGAGGGGGCGAGGGGGAAGGAGGCCGAGGAGGAGGAGGAGGAAGACGGAGGGGGGAAATGGCCGCCGCCGCCTCGCCTCAGCTCAGGCCTGGTGTCTCTCTGTGAGGCGGGAAGGCGGCGGATGGAGCCGGGAATGGAGAGACCGAGAGAGACAGAGAGGGGCCCGGCGGTGAGGAGGAAGAGGCCCGGGATGCGAGGGGGTGTGGGCCAGGCCCGTCCTCGGCTGCTCCCGGGGAGGGAGGGAGGGAGGACTACGACTCCCAGGGGCCCAGATTCGCACCCTCCCTCCCCCCAATACAGGTCTCCATACCACGCTACATGAACTTGAATGGATACTGTGGTTGTGTTGTCGAAAGCTTTCATGGCCGGGATCACACTGTTGTGGTATGTATTCCGGGCTCTATGGCCATGTGCCAGAAGCATTCTCTCCTGACGTTTCACCCACATCTGTGGCAGACATACTCAGAGGTTTTGACGTCTGTGCGAAGCTAGGCAAGTGGGGTTTATATATCTGTGGAAGGTCCAGGGTGGGAGAAAGAACTCTTGTCTGTGGGAGGCAAGTGTGAATGTTGCAATTGGTTACCTTGATTAGCATGGAATAGCCTTGCAGCTTCAAAGCCTGGCTGCTTCCTACCTGGGGGAATCCTTTGTTGGGAGGTATTAGCTGGCCCTGATTGTTTCCTGTCTGGAATTCCCATTTTCTGGGTGTTGTTCTTTTACTGTCCTGATTTTAGCTTTTCTGTAGCTAAAAATGCATATAAAATTGATTCTATAGGGAGGATAAATGATTGGATTTCAACTCCTACAGCTTAGCTTTCTCTGCCAATAATGGTACCATACCAAACTAAACCTCCCAAGATTCTGTAGCAGTGAGCCATCTTGGATATTGTAAGGGATTTATTTTTATTATTATTATTATTATTATTATTATTATTATTATTATTAGACCTTGCTCCCAGGAAGGTGCCTTCGCTGTGGCTCCCAACTTATCTATCTATCTACCTTTCCACATATTCTCCACATTGTGTGTATGTGTATGTATATTATATATACATGAGCCCCGATGGCGAAGTGTGTTAAAGCACTGAGCTGCTGAACTTGCAGACCGAAAGGTCCCAGGTTCAAATCTCGGGAGCAGAGTGAGTGCCCGCTGTTAGCTCCAGCTTCTGCCAACCTAGCAGCTTGAAAACATGCCAATGTGAGTAGATCAATAGGTACTGCTCTGGCGGGAAGGTAATGGCACTCCATGTAGTCATGCCGGCCACATGACCTTGGAGGTGTCTATGGACAACACTGGCTCTTGGGCTTAGAAATGGAGATGAGCAGCAACACCCAGAGTCAGACATGACTGAACTTAACGTCAAGGGATACCTTTACCTTTACCTATATACACACACACACACACACACACACACACATATGCAGGGACTATATATATATATATATATATATATATATATATATATATATACACACACATACAGTATATATCACACACACACCAATTTAACAAAGTTTCAGCCACAAAAACAAAGTTTCTGAAGTAGAACAATGACTTTCACAGTAAAGACAACCCAATTTAACAGGAAATAAGACTTTCAAACCAGGAACAGATTTCTGCAATTATTAAAAAATGGTTTATTATAAAAGCTATGAAAATTCGCCAAAAATCAGAGGATAAGGGAAACGTTCCAAATTTTGGTGAGCTATCAGTGTTAAATGTGTTCTACCACTGTACCAAGTTTGAAGAAGATCACTCAAAAAATGAGGGCGGGAGAGTCCTGTAAAATCTCCCCTCGTGCTGTTTCTTTTTGGCCACTGCGCATGCGCGTCCGCCATTAACGAATTAATTTCGAAAATAACGAATTTTCATTAATTTCGATTTTTTTGGGGGGGCAAAATTCGGAAATGACATCAGAAACGAAACGCTGGCGCCCCCTGCTTTTGAAACGAGTTTAGAATCAATTTTTTCATGGATCGCTCAAGCCTAGTGAAAAATTCGGGGCTATGTCTGTTTTTATTGTTGTTTTATTGTTGTTTTTATTGTTTTATTGTTATTTTAAAGCTAATTGTATTGTTTTGATCTATTTCTGTAAACCGCTCCGAGCCAAACTGGGAGTGGCAGTATACAAGTCTAATAAATAAATAAATAAATATCCCCGGATGTTCTTGAGATGTGAAGCTTTTCTACGGGACGAGCTGGTCTACGTCCTATAGCTTAGCTTCCTAATTGAGACTAACTTAAAAATGGCTCCTTCCCTCCCCTAACAAGGGGCGGAACCAAACTTAATGATGATTGACAGGCGGTCTGTCCTATGATTGCAAACATTAGCAGCAAGAAAATAAAGTCGGAGCTTTTGGTACAGCTGTACCAGCACACTGGCTGTAAAATGGGACTAAATCTGGAACAAATCCACCGAGGAGGCTTGGAAACATTCCACCAAATTTCAACTGCAAAGCTGACAAGCCCGTCTACCCGCCCGCCCAGCTCCATAAGGTTTGATCATTAGCTGGCCACACGTGCAATCCAAGCAGACACCCAGCAGCCTCCCCTTTTGTCGCGAGGCCCTCCCTTGCGCGGCTGAGCGAGTCTCCGAGTATAAGCCCTTTTAATTGGCTTGTTAGTGTAACCTGACGCTACCTGCCCTGCTTGGCTGGTTCGCTAATAGGACTCCGGTGCCTCGTCTCAAATACGAGACAAGCGGCAAAGGGATCGGCCAAAATGACTTAGCGAACAAAGGGATCTGGAGAGGTGGGCCTTCCATTTAACTAGCTCTGCCACTCGTAATCTCTACTCGAAATACGCCAAGTACCGCAGGAACTCGGGATGCTTCCTTTATCTCCTACCATTCCAAGGAGAACCAAAAGATGGATTTCCCTGCCTGAAACAAGGTCCATCATAGGTGGAGATCACAGTTTATCTGGTTGTGGGTGAACTACAACTCCCAGAAAGGAAAGTCAGTTCTCTGCCCCCAAACATTTCCAGTAATCAAATTTTGACATATCAGGTACGTGTGTCAAGTTTGAACCAGATCCATTGGTGTTTGGGTTCACACTGTACTCTCTGGATGTAGATGAACTACAACTCCCACAAATCAAGGTGAATTTTCCCCAAAGACCTCCAGTATTTTTTACTGGTCATGGGGATTCTGTGTGCCAAGTTTGGTCCAATTCTATCTTGGTCGAGTTCAGAGTGCTCATTGATTGCAGATGAACTATATATCCCAAAATGTCCAGGACAATTTCCCTCAAAACCCACCTGTTTTCAAATGTGGGTATAACGGGTATGCATGCCAAGTTTGGTCTGGATCCATCATTGTTGGGGTTCATGGATGTAGGTGAACTACAACTCCTCTAAATCCCTCCAAAGACCTTCAGGTTTTTGTGTGGGTCATGGGGGTTGTGTGTGCCAAGTTACTTCCAAGTCTATCCTTGGTGGAGTTCAGATCTCTTCGATTGGAGGTAAACTATACATCCTGGTACCTACAACTCACATAAGAGGAGGAAAGCTCTTATTTTTTTTTTCTTTTAGATCAAGCTGAAGCAAATGGAAGCAAGTGAGGCGAGGCTATTCCTATCATCCCCGACTTAATTCCACATATCTTGTTCTTTGGAGAGAAAAGGTAACGATAACAGAAATAAATCAATACTTTTGAGGAGCTGACACACAAAGCAGCATTTCATGCAGATTGTTCCATCAGCGGCTTCTTTCCGGAACAGCAGATCTAATCTCGGCATCTCCTGATCCGTTTCCATAGTTCATTACTTTCTAATCACTTACAGCCCTTATCGAGGAAAGGAGCTCCGAGTCCCTCTGACTGGAACAAATCCATAAATCAAAACAGAGAGAGTGAGAGAGAGAGAGAGAGAGAGAGAGAGAGGGAGAGAGAGGAATGCCTTTCCTTTCAGATTTCACCAGACTTCAACGCCGGCGTATGGATATGACTTCCAGAAACAGAGCCTTGGGAGCGTTCTCCCGTTTTTTTATTTCTTGGAAGATGGATGATCCGCATGGAAAATGAATCAGGAAAGGCTTGACAGAGGTTGCATCGACACTGAAGAAATGGACAAAAGCACCGCCTCCCAAGCCGGAAATGAAAGGAGAAGCCTTTGCCTTTGCCTGTGTACTTGTAACTCAGTGTATGTCATTGTAACAAGGCATTGATGAGCACTGCCTCCCGAGCCAGAAATGAAAGGAGAAACCTTTGCCTTTGCCTGTGTACTTGTAACTCAGTGTATGTCATTGTAACAAGGCATTGATGAGCACTGCCTCCCGAGCCAGAAATGAAAGGAGAAGCCTTTGCCTTTGCCTGTGTACTTGTAACTCAGTGTATGTCATTGTAACAAGGCATTGATGAGCACTGCCTCCCGAGCCAGAAATGAAAGGAGAAGCCTTTGCCTTTGCCTGTGTACTTGTAACTCAGTGTATGTCATTGTAACAAGGCATTGATGAGCACTGCCTCCCGAGCCAGAAATGAAAGGAGAAGCCTTTGCCTTTGCCTGTGTACTTGTAACTCAGTGTATGTCATTGTAACAAGGCATTGATGAGCACTGCCTCCCGAGCCAGAAATGAAAGGAGAAGCCTTTGCCTTTGCCTGTGTACTTGTAACTCAGTGTATGTCATTGTAACAAGGCATTGATGAGCACTGCCTCCCGAGCCAGAAATGAAAGGAGAAGCCTTTGCCTTTGCCTGTGTACTTGTAACTCAGTGTATGTCATTGTAACAAAGCATTAATGAGCACTGCCTCCCGAGCCAGAAATGAAAGGAGAAGCCTTTGCCTTTGCCTGTGTATTTGTGTCTCATTGTATGTCATTGTAACAAGGCATTGATGAGCACCGCCTCCCGAGCTGGAAATGAAAGGAGAAGCCTTTGCCTTTGTCTGTGTATTTGTGTCTCATTGTATGTCATTGTAACAAGGCATTGATGAGCACCGCCTCCCTATCCGGAAATGAAAGGAGAAGCCTTTGCCTTTGCCTGTGTATTTGTGTCTCATTGTATGTCATTGTAACAAGGCATTGATGAGCACCGCCTCCCGAGCTGGAAATGAAAGGAGAAGCCTTTGCCTTTGTGTATTTGTGTCTCATTGTATGTCATTGTAACAAGGCATTGATGAGCACCGCCTCCCTCTCCGCAAATGAAAGGAGAAGCCTTTGCCTTTGCCTGTTTATTTGTGTCTCATTGTATGTCATTGTAACAAGGCATTGATGAGCACCGCTTCCCGAGCTGGAAATGAAAGGAGAAGCCTTTGCCTTTGCCTGTGTACTTGTATCTCACTGTATGTATCTCACTGTAAACAAGGCACTGGATGTTTTCCGGTGTATGTTTATATACTGTAATCCACTCTGGGTCCCCTCGGGGAGAAGGGCAGAATATATATAAAGTGTTATTATTGCTATATGAGCTTTGACAGTTTACGTGTCAAATTTTGCAGTGTAGAGTCACCCAGAGGAGTGCCATTGAGGTTGCTAAATTAAGGGCAAGGTCTTCCAGGTTCTTTCGGCGTGCATCAACAGCTTCCTCCCGAAGCCCCTTTCCCGGCCATTGCCCTCTTGAGATTTCTTCCCCAGCTTGTCAATCATGATGGAGCTTCCATGTCGGGGTCCATTAAGCAAACCAGTCGCATAGCGGTGGGAGGACAGAGTTTGGCCTTGGAAGGGAGCTGATTCAGCAACAGCTCTGTGCATTCGCAGAATGCATGATTTGAATTAACCTCCTGAGGTGCTTCTTTTGCAATTAGTTATTTTTCGGAATATTTTCGGAGTATTGAGGAATACTTGGACTGTGCTATAGCATTAATACTATGAGTGCCATGGCTCAATGCTATAGAATCATAGAAGTTGTTTTTTAACCGTGGTCCTTAAGGTCTCTTCCAACCCTATGATTCTACAAGGGTTGAATGAAAAGTAATGCTTCCACCTTCGTAACTCCTCAACAGATGGCAGTCCTGGTCTGCGGCAGGTTATGGATTGTTTAATCGACTCTCCTCTACAGTTCCATTTGGAACTGGAAGCCTTAGCATTGAACGGTTGTGTTGTTAAAGTGTGAAGTATCGAACCCTGCGCAGACGGGGTAGCCTTAGCATTGAACGGTTGTATTGTTAAAGTGCAAAGTATGGAACCCTGTGCAGACGGGGAAGCCTTAGCATTGAACGGTTGTGTTGTTAAAGTGTGAAGTATGGAACCCTGCGCAGACGGGGAAGCCTTAGCATTGAACGGTTGTGTTGTTAAAGTGTGAAGTATGGAACCCTGCGCAGACGGGGAAGCCTTAATATTGAACGGTTGTGTTGTTAAAGTGCAAAGTATGGAATCCTGCGCAGACGGGGAAGCCTTAGCATTGAACGGTTGTGTTGTTAAAGTGTGAAGTATGGAACCCTGCGCAGACGGGGAAGCCTTAATATTGAACGGTTGTGTTGTTAAAGTGCAAAGTATGGAATCCTGCGCAGACGGGGAAGCCTTAGCATTGAACGGTTGTGTTGTTAAATTGTGAAGTATGGAACCCTGCGCAGACGGGGAAGCCTTAGCATTGAACGGTTGTGTTGTTAAAGTGTGAAGTATGGAACCCTGCGCAGACGGGGAAGCCTTAATATTGAACGGTTGTGTTGTTAAAGTGCAAAGTATGGAATCCTGCGCAGACGGGGAAGCCTTAGCATTGAACGGTTGTGTTGTTAAAGTGTGAAGTATGGAACCCTGTGCAGACGGGGAAGCCTTAGCATTGAACGGTTGTTGTTAAAGTGTGAAGTATGGAACCCTGCGCAGACGGGGAAGCCTTAATATTGAACGGTTGTGTTGTGAAAGTGTGAAGTATGGAACCCTGCATAGACAGTCGGTCAATGCGACTTAAGCAACGTGCAGTCATTGAATTCTTGACAGGAGAAGGTGACACCCCAAATGAGATTCATCAGTGAATGCAAGCTGTTTATGGTGATTATGTTGATAGAATCATAGAATAGTAGAGTTGGAAGAGACCTCAAGGGCCATCTAGTCCAACCCCCCGCTAAGAAGCAGGAAATCGCATTCAAAGCACCCCCGACAGATGGCCATCCAGCCTCTGCTTAAAAGCCTCCAAAGAAGGAGCCTCCACCACGGCCCGGGGGAGAGAGTTCCACTGCCGAACAGCCCTCACAGTGAGGAAGTTCTTCCTGATGTTCAGGTGGAATCTCCTTTCCTGTAGTTTGAAGCCATTGTTCCGTGTCCTAGTCTGCAGGGCAGCAGAAAATAAGCTTGCTCCCTCCTCCCTATGACTTCCCCTCACATATTTGTACATGGCTATCATGTCTCCTCTCAGCCTTCTCTTCTGCAGGCTAAACATGCCCAGCTCTTTAAGCCTCTCCTCATAGGGCTTGTTCTCCAGACCCTTAATCATTTTAGTTGCCCTCCTCTGGACACTTTCCAGCTTGTCAGCATCTCCCTTCATCTGCGGTGCCCAAAACTGGACACAGTATTCCAGGTGTGGTCTGACCAAGGCAGAATAGAGGGGGAGCATGACTTCCCTGGATCTAGACGCTATTCCCCTATTGATGCAGGCCAAAATCCCATTGGCTTTTTTAGCTGCCGCATCACATTGTAGGCTCATGTTTAACTTGTTGTCCACGAGGACTCCAAGATCTTTTTCGCACACACTGCTGTCAAGCCAGGCGTCCCCCATTCTGTATCTTTGATTTCCATTTTTTCTGCCGAAGTGAAGTATCTTGCATTTGTCCCTGTTGAACTTCATTTTGTTAGTTTCGGCCCATCTCTCTAGTCTGTCAAGATCGTTTTGAATTCTGCTCCTGTCTTCTGGAGTGTTAGCTATCCCTCCGAGTTTGGTGTCATCTGCAAACTTGATGATCGTGCCTTCTAACCCTTCGTCTAAGTCGTTAATAAAGATGTTGAACAGAACCGGGCCCAGGACGGAGCCCTGCGGCACTCCACTTGTCACTTCTTTCCATGATGAAGACGACGCATTGGTGAGCACCCTTTGGGTTCGTTCACTTAGCCAATTACAGATCCACCTAACCGTAGTTTTGTCTAGCCCACATTTTACTAGTTTGTTTGCCAGAAGGTCGTGGGGGACTTTGTCGAAGGCCTTACTGAAATCTAGATATGCTACATCCACGGCATTCCCTGTATCGACCCAACTCGTAACTCTATCGAAAAAAGAGATCAGATTAGTCTGGCATGACTTGTTTTTGGTAAATCCGTGTTGACTATTAGCAATGACCGCATTTGTTTCTAAGTGTTTGCAGACCACTTCCTTAATGATCTTTTCCAGAATCTTGCCTGGTATTGATGTGAGGCTGACCGGACGGTAATTGTTTGGGTCATTCTTTTTTCCCTTCTTGAAGATAGGGACCACATTCGCCCTCCTCCAATCTGCTGGGACTTCTCCTGTTCTCCAAGAACTCTCGAAGATGATTGCCAGTGGTTCTGAAATAACTTCCGCTAGTTCCTTCAATACTCTTGGATGTAGCTGATCTGGCCCTGGGGACTTGAATTCGTTTAGAGTGGCCAGGTGTTCCTGGACAACTTGTTTCCCTATTTGGGGTTGGATTTCCCCCAATCCTTCGTCCATTCCATGTTGCTGAGGTTGAAGATGGCTTTCTTTTTGTGAGAAGACCGAGGCAAAGAAGGCATTAAGCAGTTCTGCCTTTTCCCTATCCCGTCACCATCACCCCATCTACTCCTTGCAGTGGCCCTATCGCCTCCTTTTTCTTCCTTTTTCTACCAACATAAGCAAAAAAACCTTTTTTGTTGTTTTTTATGTCCCTGGCAAGCCTGAGCTCATTTTGCGCTTTAGCCTTGCGAACCTTTTCCCTACAGGAGTTGGCTATACGTTTGAATTCTTCTTTGGTGATTTCTCCCCTTTTCCACTTCTTGTGCATGTCACTTTTGAGCTTTAGCTCAGTTAGAAGTTCTTTGGACATCCATTCTGGCTTCTTTGCACTTGTCTTATTTTTCTTCTTTGTTGGCACTGTTTGCATTTGCGCCTTGAGTATTTCACTTTTGAAAAACTCCCATCCATCCTTAACTCCCTTGTTTTTTAATATCGGCGTCCATGGAATGCCGCTCAGTAATTCCTTCATTTTTTGGAAGTCAGCTCTCTTAAAGTCCAGAATGCGTGTGAGTCCTGTGCATCATTGGGCGAGTAAGTTTAAAGATGTTGTGGTGGTAACATCTGACTTGCATGACAAACAAAGAGTTGGACGTCCTGTGACAGCAAACACCGAGTTTCACAAGCAAAAGGCTGACAAATCAATAACTCAGAGAGAAATTTCAAGCATAATCAGCAATTCACAAGAACATGTGGGTCACATTATTGCTTTGCTTGGTTATCGGAAGAGCTGTGCACAATGGGGATTGTGAGACGCCGGTTGCGTAAACCGAGTGTCGACTTCTTCCATGACAGCTTCAGAAAACTTGTTCATTGTTGGCAGAAATGTATCCAATTGTCTGGTGACGATGTGGAAAAGTGAATAGTGGAAGTTAAAGAGCACATTCTAAGGATGATTTCTGCGTTTGATTTATTAAAATATTCCCGCCCAAACCCAAGTAACAAAGGTGGAGGCCTTACTTTTCATTCAACCCGTAATGAACTCGTATGAAATGTTGGACAGGTTTGAAGTGATGTGCAGTAGAAAGTGTGTGTCTCTTCTCCTCCCTTATCAGTGTGTTTACTTTTGCAAAGCCTCCCTGCAGGCTGTTGCTTGCAATATGTGATCTATTTCTCTCTTCTCCTCCCTTATCAGTGTGTTTTCTTTTGCAAAGCCTCCCTGCAGGCTGTTGCTTGCCATATGTGATCTATTTCTCTCTTCTCCTCCCTTATCAGTGTGTTTTCTTTTGCAAAGCCTCCCTGCAGGCTGTTGCTTGCCATATGTGATCTAGTTCTCTCTTCTCCTCCCTTATCAGTGTGTTTTCTTTTGCAAAACCTCCCTGCAGGCTGTTGCTTGCAATATGTGATCTAGTTCTCTCTTCTCCTCCCTTATCAGTGTGTTTTCTTTTGCAAAACCTCCCTGCAGGCTGTTGCTTGCCATATGTGATCTATTTCTCTCTTCTCCTCCCTTATCAGTGTTTTCTTTTGCAAAACCTCCCTGCAGGCTATTGCTTGCCATATGTGATCTATTTCTCTCTTCTCCTCCCTTATCAGTGTGTTTTCTTTTGCAAAGCCTCCCTGCAGGCTGTTGCTTGCAATATGTGATCTAGTTCTCTCTTCTCCTCCCTTATCAGTGTGTTTTCTTTTGCAAAACCTCCCTGCAGGCTGTTGCTTGCCATTTGTGATCTATTTCTCTCTTCTCCTCCCTTATCAGTGTGTTTTCTTTTGCAAAGCCTCCCTCGCTCTTAATCAAGGGAATGTTTTAAAAAGGGAAAGAAGCCCTAGCAAGTCAGGAAGAAGAAAAATATACATCCATTAATCTTATGAAAGCATTTTCCCCTGAAATATTTGTTAAACTCTCCTACAGATATATAGGCATTAACCCCTGCAAGCTTTTGCAATCTCTTTGTACCTTAATATTTGTATTTATCTATATACATTAATTTTATATATGAATTTTCCTCTCATATTTGCAGGTCTTTGCCCGGTGGCAAAGTGCATTAAAGGTCCCAGGTTCAAATCTCAGGAGCGGAATGAGCGCCTGCTGTTAGCTCCAGCTTCTGCCAACCTAGCAGTACGAAAACATGCCAATGTGAGTAGATCAATAGGTACCGCTCCGGCGGGAAGGTAACGGCACTCCATGCAGTCATGCCGGCCACATGACCTTGGAGATGTCTATGGACAACGATGGCTCTTCGGCTTAGAAATGGAGATGGGCACCAACCCCCAGAGTCGGTCACGACTGGACTTAACGGAAAGGTTTACCTTATCTATATAAAGAGAGATGTCTGGATAGATATGAATATATTCTTACCTACTTCTTTATAATGCTTGGAAATATTACAGGGAGGAAATGAACACACAAATATATATAGACATGTCTAGATAGATATGAATATCTATCTATCTATATATATATATATAGGGCTTGCAAATATTGTAGGGGAAATGCACACACACACACACATAGAGAGAGGGGGATCTGCAAGCATTTCAGGGGGAAATGCATATGTGAAATCCAACCACTTCAACTGTATTGATCAGGTCTTCCACATTTGTTAAGATTAGATCAAGAGTAGCCAATCCCCTTGTTGCCTTTTCTACCTTCTGGACCATAAAATTGTCTGCAAGGCAAGTGAGGAATTTGTTGGACTTTGTACTGGGATGTATAGTTCACCAGTGATCTAAGAGCATTCTGAAGTCCACCAACGATGGACCTGGAACTCACTTGGCCCACAGAGCCCCCATGACCAACAAAAAATACTGGAGGTCCTTGGAGGGATTTATGGGAGTTGTAGTTCAACTATATCCAAAGTAAATAGCTTCTATTTAGCATGGCGAACAGTGAGTTTATACAGCGACTTAATTCTCTCTGACCATTGATTTGTCATTCGAAAATTAAATAATAAGCATGGATAGAAGGGGGGGTCCCTTTTCTCTCTTGATTTATGCGTTTGTTTGTTTATTTACTGATAAGTCTAAATGTTCCCTATTGCATTTCGCGCGTAATCCAGCAAATCCTTTGGATTTATTTCCATTCCCCTGTGCAATTGATTCGAAAAGTCAATGTTTTACACAAAGGATTAAACGGGGAAATATCTCCAAGCCCCGATGAAATCTCCTTATAGAAAAGCTATTATCGCCAACGCATTCCGATTTATTTGCAGTGTTTATATTCCGCCCTTCTTTCTCACCCCGAAAGGGACTCAGGGCGGATCACAATGCACATATACATGGCAAACATTCAATGCCATAGACATATAGACAGACACAGAGACAATTTAACATTTTCCAGCTTCCGGTTTCATGAGGGTATGCTCGATTCCGGCCACAGGGTGAGCTGCCACTTCAACATCCTACTCGACAGATGCAACTGTCTTTCAGGTTGCTTAGGTCAACAACGGGCTAGGCTATTTAATGAGCCCAACTTGAGCCCAACCAAGCAAACATGAGATCGTGCCTCACACACGTGGGTTTCCACGTGTGACACTGAGTTCTTTTTTTTTTAATGGTCTTTATTGGTTTTACAAATCGGTAAAAGTAGCATCCTGGTTTGGGAGTGAAGATCAGAATGAAGGATGATTGAGAAGATAAAAAACAAGATCACAGATAAGAGAAAAGAAAAGAAGAAAGGACAAAGGAGTAGAAAGAGAAAGAGAGAGGGGGAAAGAGAAAAAGAAATAATAATAATAATAATAATAATAATAATAATAATAATAATGACTGATGGCTTGCTCCTGGGCTGCAAGGATCAGGCCTTCTGTCTCCTTCTTCAGGGTCCCATTCGTGAGCCAGAGCCAGGTCTTCTCCTTCTCAGCTTTTTCTTCAATTTTGTCAAGGAACTTTCCATGCAATGTTTTGTTGTGCCAGCTGTCAGCTCTAGTTTGTAGTGCGGTTTTCTTGTACTGGTTTTTTGTCTGCTGTGCTTTGAGGAGTTTCTGATTTTTGACTTCAATCAAAGCAGGTTCTTCATTTTGCTTTACATATTCTGCCAGGGCATGTTCTTCTTCTTTGACTGCTTGTTTTACTTGTAAGAGTCCTCTGCCTCCTGATCTACTAGGCAGATATAGCCGGTCAATGAAGTCCCTAACATACGGACTTATCATTTGTCTTCTACTAGGCAGAGAGCCTTCTCGATTGTAGCCCCTCATTTATGGAATGCCTTGCCAGTTGAAACGCGAACCACCCGAGACCTACTTGCCTTTCGGAAAGCCTGCAAAACCTTGCTCTTCCGACAAGCTTTCAATGGGTGAAAAACTCGGGGCTATGTCTGTTTTTATTGTTGCTTTTATTGTTGTTTTTATTGTTATTTTAAAGCTAAGTGTATTGTTTTAATCTATTTCTGTAAACCGCTCCAAGCCAAACTGGGAGTAGCAGTATACAAGTTTAATAAATAAATAAATAAAATAAACATCACTGCGAGGGGGCAGTGAGTGATGAATGGTCATGAATTTTCTTGCTTTTCTGTCCAAATTGTCCAGTTCCATCTGTGTCCAATTTATGATGCCAGCAGTATATCTTATGACAGGTATGGCCCAGGTGTTTATGGCCTGGATGGTGTTGCCTCCATTGAGCTTACTTTTGAGAATTTTTCTGACCCTTTGTGTGTATTCTTTACTGACCACAGTCTTCACATGTTCACATGTAATGCAATTAAGGCCAAGATCGAAAAATCAGCTGATGACCCAAAATGCAGGCTGTGCAAGGAAACCGACGAAACCATTGATCATCTCCTCAGCTGCTGTAAGAAAATTGCACAGACAGACTACAAACAGAGGCACAACTATGTGGCCCAAATGATCCATTGGAACTAATGCCTCAAGTACCACCTCCCAGCAGCAAAGAACTGGTGGGATCACAAACCTGCAAAACTATTGGAAAATGAGCACGCAAAGATACTGTGGGACTTCCGAATCCAGACTGACAAAGCTCTGGAACACAACACATCAGACATCACAGTTGTGGAAAAGAAAAAGGTTTGGATCATTGATGTCGCCATCCCAGGTGAGTCGCATTGACGAAAAACAACAGGAAAAACTCAGCCGCTATCAGGACCTCAAGACTGAACTGCGAAGACTCTGGCAGAAACCAAATGCAGGTGGTCTTGGTGGTGATGGGCACACTGGGTGCCGTGCCAAAAGATCTCAGCCGGCATTTGGAAACAATAGACATTGACAAAATCACGATCTGCCAACTGCAAAAAGCCACCCGACTGGGATTTGCACGCATCATCCGAAAATACATCACACGGTCCTAGACACTTGGGAAGTGTTCGACTTGTGATTTTGTGATACGAAATCCAGCGTGTCTATCTTGTTTGCTGTGTCATAATAAAATAATAATAATAATAATAATAATAATAATAATAATAATAATAATAATTCTTCCTTGGCCTGAGTCGGTCAAGCCGACTTCGGACAGAGTCAGACGCTCGACCCGGAGGCCAAAAGACCAAGCAGCCACACCAAAGCGGGTTCAAAAAACCTCTCTTTTTTTTTAGTTACTGAAATTAATATAAATATAAGACTCAAAGGTCTCTGCAAAAATAAATATCAACTCCCCCCCCCCCCCCCCCAATCCCAAGGCCATATTGAAATGAGCTCTCCCTCCCTACCAAGGCTCTCAAATAAACAAAACATATTCCAACAAATTCCAAGAACTCAGGTCTTTGCAAATCCTTTATACATATAGATCCATGTACCTGTGTATCTGTAGCCATACACACACATTATTTTTATATATGAATTTGCCCTCATATGTTTGCAGGTCTTTGCAAATCCTTTATTCATATAGATCCATGTACCTGTGTATCTGTAGCCATACATACACATTATTTTTATATATGAATTTACCCTCATATGTTTGCAAGTCTCTGCAAATATCTATATAAAGAGAGATGTCTGGATAGATATGAATATATTCTTACCTACCTATATTTAGGGCTTGCAAATATTACAGGGGGAAAATGAATACACAAATATATATACAGACATGTCTAGATAGATATGAATATATATAGCTTGCAAATATTGTAGGGGAAATGCACACACACACACACACACACACACACACGGGATCTGCAAACGTTTCAGGGAGAAATGCATATGTAAAATTAATGTCTATAATTATAGATCTATATCTAGCTCTGCATTGTTTATATAAGCATTGAATGTTTGCCGGTTTCTATGTTGGAAGCCGGCCTGAGTCCCCATGGGGAGATAGGGTGGGATCCAAATGAAGATGATTATTATTATTATTATTATTATTATTATTATTATTATATTATTATTATTATGTGGTTGTTGTTGATACCATATTGTTTTTGTTGCCCTACTTTTCCACTTATAGAGCTAGTTTATTGTTTTTCTTTGAAATATGGTAAATATTCAAAAACATTTAACCTACTGATGCCTCGATTAATGAAATTTTATTGGTATCTATTTTTATTTTGAAATTGACCCATAGCTGATGCATTTCCCACCCTTGGCTTATACTCGAGTCAATAAGTTATCCCAGTTCTTTGTGGTAAAATTAGGTGCCTCAGCTTATATTCGGGTCAGCTTATACTCGAGTATATATGGTAAACAGATCCAAACTAATACCAATATCAATGGCCCTTCCCTCCTCCCCAGGACCCTCCCCTGACCCTCAAATAAACAAACAAACATCTCCAAACTAACCCCTCCCTCCTCCCCAGGACCCTCCCCATAGTCATAAATAAACAAACAAATACAAATTAACACCAGTATCAGTGCAAGGCCCTCTTTACTCTTAAACAAACAAACAAACAAATACATATTCAAAGTCACACCAATGTCAATGACCCCTCCCTCCTCCCCAGGACCCTCCCCTTACTCTCAAACAAACAAACAAACAAAAATATCCAAACAATGACCCCTCCCCCCGACCCTGAAACAAACGCTCCCACTATCTCTGCAGACTCCAAATAGAAAAATGAAGTCTGAAATAATTTTTAAAAATGTGTTTAAAATGTTCTTAAGTACTATCTACCGGTCTATATACATTGTAATGTACAGCAAACGGGAGGTCCAAGGACGAGGGGCCCTGGCCAAGTCCAATGAGAACGGGAGGAGGCTTTGATTGGCGGGTGGGTGAGGAGTCACGTCCTCCTGGGGGGCTGCCTCCGGGCCTGGACTTGGCCTCAGCCGTGACGGAAAAGGTCAGCGGAGAGAGCCCTATGGAGAGGGCCTCGCCCCTTGTGCCCCACCCTCACCTACTCCGGCAAAGATTGACAGGTCACTGGCCGGCGCTGGAACTCCACTGATGGGATTGGCTGCGGTCGGTCCAGAACCAGGCGGTGCTCCTGGAATAATAATAATAATAATCTATATATATAAAAGGATAAAAAAAATTCGGCCTAGGTCAAACAACAAAACTACTACTACTATTATTGTTATTATTATTGAAACAAAGTATGATGCACCAAATGAGATATATATGCTGGATATTATTATTATTATTATATCTATATATATAAAAGAGTGATGGCATCACGGCGATGGACAAAACAACAAATCTACAGCCCCCCCAAACTCGAAAATTGGCAACGCAATCCATCATCCCCGCCTCCAGTAAGATACAACACAAACAAACAAAAAACACAATCACAACACCAAAAAAACACAACAGGCGATGTGCGCATGCGCACAAACACAATCCTCCCAACTCTTCCCCCGCGTGCGCGTGCACACACAAAACCGTCCCCCCTCCCTCCCCCTCTATCGCCGCCTCCACCGCCGAAGCCAGAGACTCGCCAGGAGAAGGCACATCTCCGCCTCACGAGGCTGAGCTCCCCATCCTCGAATTGGGAGTTCCACTCCAAAACACCCGGAGGGCCTATGCTGGCCCGCCCCTGGCCTCACATCTCGCCTGGGAAACAAAAAAGGCTACTTTCCCCCTCCCTCAGTACCTTCCCGGTGTTTCGCGCCAACAATGTTACCTCCGCTTGAGGCGCTTGGGAAAGCGAGTCCTGCCTCTCTCTGTGTGTGTGGAGGTTCCTTTCCCACCCCTTTTCCTTCCTCTCGGCCCTGCAGCGGCGGATGAGCGCCCCATCGCCCGCCTTCCCGGCCCCGTTCTCCCCCTCCTCCTCCTCGCTGCTGCTCAGGCCTCCTCCTATCCTCCTCCGCGGGAAGAACATGGAGGCCGGCACCGGGAAGCGCGAGGCGGGGAGGAAGCCGCTACGCCCCGGGCCTGCGCCTCCACCGGAGCCCGCTCTTCCCTGGCCTACCAGGCCTGCCAACCCACCACCACACCGGCGCCGCCTTCGGTAGGAGAGGGAGGGCCGGGATGGAGGGGCAAAGGAGAAGGGCAGACCTTACCCCACCACGCCTCCCGCCTGGCCCCTGAGCAGGTACAGAGCGCCTTCTTCTCCTCTTCTCTTATTTATTTACCCTTTTCCAGTGCCCGGGGATGACGCAAACGCCTTCCTTACAAAATTATAAATATACAGTAGAATCTCACTTATCCAACATAAACATCCCTGCACAACATTGCATAACTGAATCTCTTGGATAATAAGAACAGATTCAGGAAAACCCAATTAAACATCAAATTAGGTAATCGTTATACAAATTAGCCACCAAAACATCATGTTATACAACAAATTTGACAGAAAAAGTATCACAATTTAAAACACTGACTACAAAAAAATTGACTACTAAAACGCACACTACGTTGGATAATCCAGAACATTGCATTACCAAATGTTGGATAACTGAGATTCTATTGTAAGATGAAATAATTACTGTGGTACAATAATGCACAACAATATAATCTCTAAAATCAGAACACTCAATAAAGAACAACACTCTGAAAACAGGGAAATTCGACACAGGAAACAATCAGGGCCAGCTAACACCTCCCAACAAAGTATACCCATCACCAAAGTCTGCCAAATCCTCTGTTCTCTGACGCCCACAGACACTAGAAGCACATAAAATATCACAAACAACACCACTCTGAAAACAAGGGAATTCCAGACAGGAAACAATCAGGGCCAGCTAACACCTCCCAACAAAGTATTCCCATCATCAAAGTCTGGCAAATCCTCTTTTCTGACGCCCACAGACACTAGAAGCACATAAAATATCACAAACAACACCACTCTGAAAACAAGGGAATTCCAGACAGGAAACAATCAGGGCCAGCTAACACCTCCCAACAAAGTATTCCCATCATCAAAGTCTGGCAAATCCTCTTTTCTGACGCCCACAGACACTAGAAGCACATAAAATATCACAAACAACACCACTCTGAAAACAAGGGAATTCCAGACAAGAAACAATCAGGGCCAGCTAACACCTCCCAACAAAGTATTCCCATCATCAAAGTCTGGCAAATCCTCTTTTCTGACGCCCACAGACACTAGAAGCACATAAAATATCACAAACAACACCACTCTGAAAACAAGGGAATTCCAGACAAGAAACAATCAGGGCCAGCTAACACCTCCCAACAAAGTATTCCCATCATCAAAGTCTGGCAATTCCTCTGTTTTCTCAGGACCACAGACAGTAGAAGCACATAAAATATCGCAAACAACACCTCTCTGAAAACAAGGGAATTCCACACGGGAAACAATCAGGGCCAGCTAACACCTCCCAACAAAAAATTCACTCAGGGAGGAAACAGCCAGGCTTTAAAGCTACAAGGCCATTACATGCTAATCATTTTTCCTCATTCCAGCATTCATACTTGCCTCCAACAGACAAAAACAATCAAAAATTTTGTATATTCACAACCTTTAGGAAATAATATCCCCTGATGGTGCAGCGTGTTAAAGCGCTGAGCTGCTAAACTTCTGGACTGAAAGGCCACAGGTTTGAATTGGGGGAGCGGAGAGAGCCCCCACTGTTAGCTCCAGCTTCTGCCAACCCAGAAGTTCGAAAACATGCAAATGTGAGTGCATCAATAGGTACTGCTCTGGCGGGAAGGTAACACCGCTCCATGTAGTCATCCCACATGACCTTGGAGGAGTCTACGGACAACGCCGGCTCTTCGGCTTAGAAATGGAGATGAGCACCAACCTCCAGAGTCAGACATGACTGGACTTAATGTCAGGGGAAACCTTTACCCTTGCCCTTAACTACCACCAATTCCTCAATACTTTATTTCCCAGACCACCAGACTTCGCCACAGCAACGCGTGGCCGGGCACAGCTAGTCTCTATATATAAAAGTGATGGAATCACGGCAGGGGACAAAACAACAAAACTAAACATCCCACAACCTCAAAAATTGACAGCACAACCCCTCATCCATGCCTCTACGTTCATACAACAAAAAGAAAAGAAAAATAACTCCTAATTAGAGGGAGAGGAATAACTGTTTTTTATCCAATTGCTGCCAGTTAGAAGGCTAAGCTCTGCCCACTTGGTCTCTTAGCAACCTACCCAGCCCAGGGGACAGGCACAGTTAGGCCTCAAGCCTCTTCCACACTGCCTATAAGATACAGATTATCTGATTTTAAGTTTGGAATGACGCCTAAGGATCATCCAGATCAACTTCCTTCCACCATGCAGGAGGACACAATGCCAATGTCTATGAGGGCTGGAGGGCCATCTGTCGGGAGGGCTTTGGTTGCCCTGGGGAGGAGACTCACAAAAAGGAGGAGGAGGATCGGCTGCTATCCCAATCGAAAGCCCTGGATGCGTCCCTCAAAGGGGTCCACCTCTGCCAGGAGCTGTTGCCGAGCCACGGAGCATGCGCAGAGTGCCTGGGAAGGAAGGGGACACGAGAGGAAAAAGAAGAAGCAGAAGGTGGTCAGGGGCCAGGCTCTCATGAGGCACCATCCAATTAGTAATATATCATCATCATCATCATCATCATCATCATCATCCAATAGGCTCTTGGTTAACCTAAGGACCAGCCAAAATAATAATAAAAATAATGTTGTTGTATGTCTTTCGGGCTGTGTGGCCATGTTCCAGAGGCATTCTCTCCTGACGTTTCGCCCACATCTATGGCAGGCATCCTCAGAGGTTGTGAGGTATAGTCCTTGCTTAGTTTTTCCATACCTTACAACCTCTGAGGATGCCAATGATGATAATAATAACAACAATAAGCCAGTGTGCTCTTGGTTAACTCAATGACCTAACCACCACCACCATCATCATCATCATCGTCATCATCCAGTGTGCTCTTGGTTAATTCAAGGACCCAACAACAACAACAACAACAAGATAATAATAAATCATTGCATTCTCGATTAACTAAAGGAACCAACCTTATTATTATTATTAATCATTGCACTCTCAATTAACTCAAGCGCCCAACCATAATAATAAGAAATCATTGTACTCTCAATTAACTCAAGCATGCAACAACAACAATAATAATAATAATAATAATAAAGATAATAATAAATCATTGCATTCTCGATTAACTCAAGGAGCCAACCTTCTTTTTTTATTATTATTATTGTTAATAATCATCATTGCACTCTCAATTAACTCAAGCACCCAACCATAATAATAATAATAATAATAATAATAATAATAATAATAATAATAATAATAGACAACCGGCAGGCTCTTGGTTAACTCAAGGACCTGGCCATAATAATAACAGCAGCAGCAGCAGCAGCAACAACAACAAACCTTTGGGCTCTTGGTTAACTCAAGGGAAGGGCTTAGCCTAAAAATTAATATTAATAAGCCAGCGTGCTTTCAGTTAACTCAAGGACATAATAATAATATTATTAATAATAATAATAACAACAACAAATCTATGGACTCTTGGTTAACTAATAATAATAACAACAACCACCACCCTATGGATAGATGTGCAGATAGATAGAAAGACAGAAAGATAAGAGATACATAGATAGTATACATAGGGTTGGACTGGATGACCTTTGGGGTCCCTTCCATACAGTAGAGTCTCACTTATCCAACGTTCTGGATTATCCAACGCATTTTGGTAGTCAATGTTTTCAATACATCGTGATATTTTGGTGCTAAATTCATAAACACAGTAATTACTACGTAGCATGACTGCCTATTGAACTACGTTTTCTGTCAAATTTGTTGTTAAACATGATATTTTGGTGCTTAATTTGTAAAACCATACCCTAATTTGAAGTGTAATAGGCTTTTCCTTAATCTCATTATCCAACATATTCGCTTATCCAACGTTCTGCCGGCCCGATAAGTGCGACTACTGTATGATTTCAAACCCTCCCAAGGAAGCCGCCTAAGGTTTGGACTCCGACTCCCAGAAGCCTCCGCCGCGTGGGCCAATGAGGAGGGCGCCTGGGAAATGGAGTCCGAGATCCCTGAGGGGAAGACTGACGGGATGGGGAAGAGCGCATGCGCTGGAGCGTTGAACTCCAACTCCCAGAAGCCTCCGCCGTGACGGTTAATGAGGGGGGCGCCTGGGAGATGGAGTCCGAGATCCCTGAGGTAAAGACTGACGGGATGGGGAGGAGTCAGGGAATCCTGAGGGAAGGAGCAACGGAATAGGGAAAAGCGCGTCCGTTGGGCGTTGAACTACAACTCCCAGAAGCCCCGGCCGTGACGGTCAATGAGGGGGCGCCTGGGAGATGGAGTCCGCCAAGCTCACCTCCTGCGGGCCCGCCAGGCTTTCTCCGCCGCCGCCACGAGGACGAGGGCGAGTCCCCAAGGGAAGGAGGAGGAGCAGGCCGGCCAGCGCCGCGGCCCAAACCTGACGCCGCGGCGCCTCCACTACGTAGCCTTCCAGGCCCGGGCGCCCGCACAGGGGCCGCCGCCGCCGCGAGGGCACCCACCACGGCCGCCACCACCACGGGAAGCCCCTGCCTCGCATGGCTGGTCGGCCCAGAATGAAGGCTGGCGGTTGGGCGGGCGGGGCCTTGATGGAAGGGCTTCATTCTGTGGAACTGTCGTCGAGCTAGAATTCGAGGAGGGAAATCCTGGCTCCTTTCTTGCCCCGCAGGATTGAATTCCGCGCTACACCTTTCCCCGCCCTCCTAGGCGCCGATTGGTCCTTAAAATGGCGGCGGGAACCCTCGTCCAATCAGAGGGCTCCCTAGCCTCGGGGTCCCCCCCCCACCAATCAGGGATGAGGAGGCGGCCTTATCTAGGAACAATGGGTTTGCTGGGGATTATGATGGCGTCCTTGAGTCAATGTCCAGGAGGGGTTTCTAGGTAAGGAAAGGGACCCTCAAAGGCCATCTAGATGGTTTCATAAGACTATCGGTAAGAAAAGGGACCCTCAAAGGCCATCTAGATGATCTCATCAGGCCACCAGAAGACCATAGATACGGAAAGGGACCCTCAAAGGCCATCTAGATGATCTCATCAGGCCACCAGAAGATCATAGATACGGAAAGGGACCCTCAAAGGCCATCTAGATGATCTCATCAGGCCACCAGAAGACCATAGATACGGAAAGGGACCCTCAAAGGCCATCTAGATGGTCTCATAGGACCATAGGTAAGGAAAGGGACCCTCAAAGGCCATCTAGACGGTCTCATAGGACCATAGGTAAGGAAAGGGACCCTCAAAGGCCATCTAGATGATCTCATCAGGCCACCAGAAGACCATAGATACGGAAAGGGACCCTCAAAGGCCATCTAGATGGTCTCATAGGACCATAGGTAAGGAAAGGGACCCTCAAAGGCCATCTAGACGGTCTCATAGGACCATAGGTAAGGAAAGGGACCCTCAAAGGCCATCTAGATGATCTCATCAGGCCACCAGAAGACCATAGGTAAGGAAAGGGACCCTCAAAGGCCATCTAGACGGTCTCATAAAACCATAGGTAAGGAAAGGGACCCTCAAAGGCCATCTAGATGATCTCATAAGACCATAGGTAAGGAAAGGGACCCTCAAAGACTATCTAGACGGTCCCATAGGACCATAGGTAAGGAAAGGGACCCTCAAAGGCCATCTAGACGGTCTCATCAGAGCCACCAGAAAACCATAGATAAGGAAAGGGACCCTCAAAGGTCATCTAGACATTCTCATAGGACCATAGGTAACGAAAGGGGCCCCAAAGGCCATCTAGACGATCTCATAAAACCATAGGTAAGTAAAGGGACCCTCAAAGGCCATCTAGACGGTCTCATAAGACCATAGGTAAGGAAAGGGACCCTCAAAGGCCATCTAGATGATCTCATCAGGCCACCAGAAGACCATAGATACGGAAAGGGACCCTCAAAGGCCATCTAGATGGTCTCATAGGACCATAGGTAAGGAAAGGGACCCTCAAAGGCCATCTAGATGGTCTCATAGGACCATAGGTAAGGAAAGGGACCCTCAAAGGCCATCTAGATGATCTCATCAGGCCACCAGAAGACCATAGGTAACGAAAGGGGCCCCCAAAGGCCATCTAGACGATCTCATAAAACCATAGGTAAGTAAAGGGACCCTCAAAGGCCATCTAGACGGTCTCATAAGACCATAGGTAAGGAAAGGGACCCTCAAAGGCCATCTAGATGATCTCATCAGGCCACCAGAAGACCATAGATACGGAAAGGGACCCTCAAAGGCCATCTAGATGGTCTCATAGGACCATAGGTAAGGAAAGGGACCCTCAAAGGCCATCTAAACGATCTCAAAAAACCATAGGTAAGGAAAGGGACCCTCAAAGGTCATCTAGATGATCTCATCAGGCCACCAGAAGACCATAGGTAAGGAAAGGGACCCTCAAAGGCCATCTAGATGATCTCATCAGGCCATCAGAAGACCATAGGTAAGGAAAGGGACCCTCAAAGGCCATCTAGATGATCTCATCAGGCCATCAGAAGACCATAGGTAAGGAAAGGGACCCTCAAAGGCCATCTAGATGATCTCATCAGGCCATCAGAAGACCATAGGTAAGGAAAGGGACCCTCAAAGGCCATCTAGATGATCTCATCAGGCCACCAGAAGATCATAGGTAAGGAAAGGGACCCTCAAAGGCCATCTAGATGATCTCATCAGGCCACCAGAAGACCATAGGTAAGGAAAGGAACCCTTAAAGGCCATCTAGATGATCTCATCAGGCCATCAGAAGACCATAGATAAGGAAAGGGACCCTCAAAGGCCATCTAGATGATCTCATTAGGCCACCAGAAGATCATAGGTAAGGAAAGGGACTCTCAAAGGCCATCTAGATGATCTCATCAGGCCACCAGAAGACCATAGGTAAGGAAAGGGACCCTCAAAGGCCATCTAGACGGTCTCATAAGACCATAGGTAAGGAAAGGGACCCTCAAAGGCCATCTAGACGGTCTCATAAGACCATAGGTAAGGAAAGGGACCCTCAAAGGCCATCTAGACGGTCTCATAGGACCATAGGTAAGGAAAGGGACCCTCAAAGGCCATCTAGACGGTCTCATCAGAGCCACCAGAAAACCATAGATAAGGAAAGGGACCCTCAAAGGTCATCTAGACATTCTCATAGGACCATAGGTAACGAAAGGGGCCCCCAAAGGCCATCTAGACGATCTCATAAAACGATAGGTAAGTAAAGGGACCCTCAAAGGCCATCTAGACGGTCTCATAAGACCATAGGTAAGGAAAGGGACCCTCAAAGGTCATCTAGATGATCTCATCAGGCCATCAGAAGACCATAGGTAAGGAAAGGGACCCTCAAAGGCCATCTAGATGATCTCATCAGGCCACCAGAAGATCATAGGTAAGGAAAGGGACCCTCAAAGGCCGTCTAGATGATCTCATCAGGCCACCAGAAGATCATAGGTAAGGAAAGGGACTCTCAAAGGCCATCTAGATGATCTCATCAGGCCACCAGAAGATCATAGGTAAGGAAAGGGACCCTCAAAGGCCATCTAGATGATCTCATCAGGCCACCAGAAGACCATAGATACGGAAAGGGACCCTCAAAGGTCATCTAGATGGTCTCATAGGACCATAGGTAAGGAAAGGGACCCTCAAAGGCCATCTAGACGGTCTCATAGGACCATAGGTAAGGAAAGGGACCCTCAAAGGCCATCTAGATGATCTCATCAGGCCACCAGAAGACCATAGGTAAGGAAAGGGACCCTCAAAGGCCATCTAGACGGTCTCATAAAACCATAGGTAAGGAAAGGGACCCTCAAAGGCCATCTAGATGATCTCATAAGACCATAGGTAAGGAAAGGGACCCTCAAAGACTATCTAGACGGTCCCATAGGACCATAGGTAAGGAAAGGGACCCTCAAAGACTATCTAGACAGTCTCATAGGACCATAGGTAAGGAAAGGCATCCTCAAAGGCCATCTAGACGGTCTCATCAGAGCCACCAGAAAACCATAGATAAGGAAAGGGACCCTCAAAGGTCATCTAGACATTCTCATAGGACCATAGGTAACGAAAGGGGCCCCAAAGGCCATCTAGACGATCTCATAAAACCATAGGTAAGTAAAGGGACCCTCAAAGGCCATCTAGACGGTCTCATAAGACCATAGGTAAGGAAAGGGACCCTCAAAGGCCATCTAGATGATCTCATCAGGCCACCAGAAGACCATAGATACGGAAAGGGACCCTCAAAGGCCATCTAGATGGTCTCATAGGACCATATGTAAGGAAAGGGACCCTCAAAGGCCATCTAGATGGTCTCATAGGACCATAGGTAAGGAAAGGGACCCTCAAAGGCCATCTAGATGATCTCATCAGGCCACCAGAAGACCATAGGTAAGGAAAGGGACCCTCAAAGGCCATCTAGACGGTCTCATAAAACCATAGGTAAGGAAAGGGACCCTCAAAGGTCATCTAGACATTCTCATAGGACCATAGGTAACGAAAGGGGCCCCCAAAGGCCATCTAGACGATCTCATAAAACCATAGGTAAGTAAAGGGACCCTCAAAGGCCATCTAGACGGTCTCATAAGACCATAGGTAAGGAAAGGGACCCTCAAAGGCCATCTAGATGATCTCATCAGGCCACCAGAAGACCATAGATACGGAAAGGGACCCTCAAAGGCCATCTAGATGGTCTCATAGGACCATAGGTAAGGAAAGGGTCCCTCAAAGGCCATCTAAACGATCTCAAAAAACCATAGGTAAGGAAAGGGACCCTCAAAGGCCATCTAGATGATCTCATCAGGCCACCAGAAGACCATAGGTAAGGAAAGGGACCCTCAAAGGCCATCTAGATGATCTCATCAGGCCACCAGAAGACCATAGGTAAGGAAAGGGACCCTCAAAGGCCATCTAGATGATCTCATCAGGCCACCAGAAGACCATAGGTAAGGAAAGGGACCCTCAAAGGCCATCTAGATGATCTCATCAGGCCACCAGAAGATCATAGGTAAGGAAAGGGACCCTCAAAGGCCATCTAGATGATCTCATCAGGCCACCAGAAGACCATAGGTAAGGAAAGGAACCCTTAAAGGCCATCTAGATGATCTCATCAGGCCACCAGAAGACCATAGGTAAGGAAAGGGACCCTCAAAGGCCATCTAGATGATCTCATCAGGCCACCAGAAGACCATAGGTAAGGAAAGGGACCCTCAATGGCCATCTAGATGATCTCATCAGGCCACCAGAAGACCATAGGTAAGGAAAGGGACCCTCAAAGGCCATCTAGATGATCTCATCAGGCCACCAGAAGACCCTAGGTAAGGAAAGGGACCCTCAATGGCCATCTAGACAGTCTCATAAGGCCATAGCTAAGCAAAGAGACCTCCAAAGACAATCTAGATGGTCTCATAAGACCATAGGTAAGGAAAGGGACCCTCCAAGGCCATCTAGATGATCTCATCAGGTCACCAGAAGACCATAGATAAGGAAAGGGACCCTCAAAGACCATCTAGGTGATCTCATCAGGCCACCAGAAGACCCTAGGTAAGGAAAGGGACCCTCAATGGCCATCTAGACAGTCTCATAAGGCCATAGCTAAGCAAAGAGACCTCCAAAGACAATCTAGATGGTCTCATAAGACCATAGGTAAGGAAAGGGACCCTCCAAGGCCATCTAGATGATCTCATCAGGTCACCAGAAGACCATAGATAAGGAAAGGGACCCTCAAAGGCCATCTAGATGATCTCATCAGGCCACCAGAAGACCCTAGGTAAGGAAAGGGACCCTCAATGGCCATCTAGACAGTCTCATAAGGCCATAGCTAAGCAAAGAGACCTCCAAAGACAATCTAGATGGTCTCATAAGACCATAGGTAAGGAAAGGGATCCTCCAAGGCCATCTAGATGATCTCATCAGGGCCACCAGAAAACCATAGATAAGGAAAGGGACCCTCAAAGGCCATCTAGGTGATCTCATCAGGGCCACCAGAAAACCATAGATAAGGAAAGGGACCCTCAAAGACCATCTAGATGGTTTCATAAGACCATAGGTAAGGAAAGGGACCTCCAAGGACCATCTAGATGGTCTCATAAGACTTATCGGTAAGAAAAAGGACCCTCAAAGGCCATCTAGATGATCTCATCAGGCCACCAGAAGACCATAGATAAGGAAAGGGACCCTCAAAGACCATCTAGATGGTCTCATAGGACCATAGGTAAGGAAAGGGACCCTCAAAGGCCATCTAAACGATCTCATAAAACCATAGATAAGGAAAGGGACCCTCAAAGGCCATCTAAACGATCTCATAAAACCATAGGTAAGGAAAGGGACCTCCAAGGACCATCTAGATGGTCTCATAAGACTTATCGGTAAGAAAAAGGACCCTCAAAGGCCATCTAGATGATCTCATCAGGCCACCAGAAGACCATAGATAAGGAAAGGGACCCTCAAAGGCCATCTAGATGATCTCATCAGGCCACCAGAAGACCATAGATAAGGAAAGGGACCCTCAAAGGCCATCTAAACGATCTCATAAAACCATAGGTAAGGAAAGGGACCCTCAAAGGCCATCTAAACGATCTCATAAAACCATAGGTAAGGAAAGGGACCCTCAAAGGCCATCTAAACGATCTCATAAAACCATAGGTAAGGAAAGGGACCCTCAAAGGCCATCTAAACGATCTCATAAAACCATAGGTAAGGAAAGGGACCCTCAAAGGCCATCTAGACAGTCTCATAGGACCATAGGTAAGGAAAGTGACCTCCAAAAGCCATCTAGATGGTCTCATAAGGCCATAGCTAAGCAAAGAGACCTCCAAAGACCATCTAGATGGTCTCATAAGACCATAGGTAAGGAAAGGGACCCTCAAAGGCCATCTAGATGATCTCATCAGGGCCACCAGAAAACCATAGATAAGGAAAGGGACCCTCAAAGGCCATCTAGATGGTTTCATAAGACCATAGGTAAGGAAAGGGACCCTCAAAAGCCAAAAGATCTCAGCCAGCATTTGGAAACAATAGACATTGACAAAATCACGATCTGCCAACTGCAAAAGGCCACCCTGCTGGGATCTGCACGCATCATCCGAAAATACATCACACAGTCCTAGACACTTGGGAAGTGTTCGACTTGTGATTTTGTGATACGAAAACCAGCATATCTATCTTGTTTGCTGTGTCATAAAATAATATAATAATAATAATAATAATACACATATAGGTTTTAAAAGTGACTTCTCGGCAGTTTCTTCAGGGTGGTTCGCCTCTTCTTTTTTCCATTCCTGAACTTCTTTTAATTTTATTCTTCTTTTTCTTCTTTTTTAGCTTTTTCTTTCTGTTGGAGTTATCTTTCCTTCTCTCTTTCCCTATCTTTTCTTCTTTTTTTCTTTTTTTTCTTTTCTTTTATTCTCAGTCCGTTTTTGTTCTTCCATCACTTTATTCCAGTTTGTCTCTTTAATTGGTATTCCTTTATTTTTTGCTAGCAAGAAAGTCAGTCTGTCCATATTTCTTATGTCGAGCACCTTTATCATCCAAACGTCTTCCTCTGGGATCTCGTCCTCCTTCCATAGTTTAGCGTAACAGATCCTTGCCACTGTTGTTAATAACAACAGTATTTTATCTTCATTGCTTTCTATTTTTATGTCATTTATCCCTAATAAAAACACTTCTGCTTTAAATAGTATTTTGGATTCTTGTTTTTTTTCTCATTTTTCTTGTATAGTGTGACACCGAGTTCTTGATACAGTATTTCCTCATTCTTCTGCATGTTGCTGGATTTTTTTTAATGGTGTTATAAAATAGTTAAATTAGCCTTCCCGCATAAAGTGGTACCTAAATTTCCTACTTGACAGATGCAACTGTCTTTCGGGTTGCTTAGGTCAACAACGAGCTAGGCTATTTAATGGCCGGTCACTTAAGCCCGACCAAGCAAACATGAGATCGTGCCTCACACACCTGGGTTTCCACATGTGACACCGAGTCCTTGGTGGAGTATTTCCTCATTCTTCCACACGCTGCTGGATATTTTTGATGGTGTCATAAATTATTTAAATTAGCCTCCCTGCATAAAGTGGTACCCAAATTTCCTACTTGACAGATGCAACTGTCTTTCGGGTTGCTTAGGTCAACAACGAGCTAGGCTATTTAATGGTCGGGCACTCAATCCGATCACTTAAGCTTGACCAAGCAAACATGAGATCGTGCCTCAAACACCTGGGTTTCCATGTGTGACCATTTTCCTACTCGACAGATGCAACTGTCTTTTCGAGTTGCTTAGGTCAACAACGAGCTAGGCTATTTAATGGTCGGGCACTCAATCCGATCACTTAAGCTTGACCAAGCAAACATGAGATCGTGCCTCACACACCTGGGTTTCCATGTGTGACCATTTTCCTACTCGACAGATGCAACTGTCTTTCGGGTTGCTTAGGTCAACAACGAGCTAGGCTATTTAATGGTTGGGCATTCAATCCGATCACTTAAGTCCGACCAAGCAAACATGAGATCGTGCCTCACACACCTGGGTTTCCATGTGTGACCATTTTCCTACTCGACAGATGCAACTGTCTTTCGGGTTGCTTAGGTCAACAACGAGCTAGGCTATTTAATGGTCGGGCACTCAATCCGATCACTTAAGTCCGACCAAGCAAACATGAGATCATGCCTCACACACCTGGGTTTCCATGTGTGACCATTTTCCTACTCGACAGATGCAACTGTCTAGCGGGTTGCTTAGGTCAACAACGAGCTAGGATATTTAATGGTCGGATGTTCAATCTGACCCGGGCTTCGAACTCATGTAGTGATTTATTGCAGCTGGCTGCTAACCAGCTGTGCCACACCCCGGTCCTATTTGCTCACTCGTGGGATGAATTGACCAATATGTTTTCCAGGGAGAACATCCAGGTCCATCCTTATTTCCCTATCCTGGCTTTGTTGTAAGACAGATACACGCATTCCGACTCGGAACGCCCTCGCTTCCCTTTGACGGAAGTGCTCCAGATTTCAACGAGGCATGAATCTTTTATATTGGAACCTAATTAGACGGTGGTAATTACTTGTGGGAAGAGGGGTTTTTGATAGCGGAGAGACAATCAAAGCCACGATATTCTATTTGTAGCTCCTCCCTGTTATCAGAGCGCTGGAGACACAGAGGGAGGATGTCTTGACGTTCTCAGGAGGGCGCTTGATGAAGACAGCAGCTTCATTATTTCAGAACAGGGGCAGCTCTTCTTTGTTCTGTCGACAACGTCACTGATGTAAGTTTAATGCAGTTTTGCACCACTTGAACCTCTGTGGCTTAGTGCTATGGGATCGTGGGAACCCCAGTATTCCTATTGAAGCCAGGAATCATAGAATCATAGAATAGTAGAGTTGGAAGAGACCTCGTGAGCCATCCAGTCCAACCCCCTGGACACGGCCCAGTGAGTTAGCAAATCCATGGAAATACTGTTAGACAGCAAAATACTGTTTGACGAACATGTGGTATATCGATAGCACCTGGGTAGCGACTCTGAATGTAATGACGCAATATCTAAGAGGGTGTAGTAATGGCTGAATCATAACCATGTGAGGGTTACATAAGGGTTGCATCAGCCAGAGTCCGTTACTGATAATAACCTGTGGCAATGTAAGGAGGATGAAAGAATCCATCTTTCTCTCTCCTGTGTGACTCACTGTGAGTATCTCTCTAGGATGTGACTAGGATCTGCGTATCCTGATTGTATATTTGTATGTATTGCAACAGTGAAGATTAAAGCCTCCAGATATTTTGGATGAAAACCGGAATCCGTGGGTACATAGTGTGTACATAAGGTCCGTTACTGATAATAACCTATCAGCAGGTGGCAATGTAAGGAGGATGAAAGAATCCATCTTTCTCTCTCCTGTGTGACTCAGTGTATCTCTCTAGGAGGTGACTAGGATCTGCGTATCCTGATTGTATATTTGTATATATTGTAACAGTGAAGATTAAAGCCTCCAGATATTTTGGATGAAAACCCGAATCCGTGAGAACATTGTGTGTACATAAGGTCCGTTACTGATAATAACCTATCAGCAGGTGGCAATGTAAGGAGGATGAAAGAATCCATCTTTCTCTCTCCTGTGTGACTCAGTGTATCTCTCTAGGATGTGACTAGGATCTGCGTATCCTGATTGTATATTTGTATATATTGCAACAGTGAAGATTAAAGCCTCCAGATATTTTGGATGAAAACCGGAATCCGTGAATTTACTAAACAGTGTGTACATCAGTTGTTGGACTCTGCTGATAGATGGGCTGAAACATGTTTTTGCTATGAACGGACTCTGCTGTATTTTGTTTGCTTCTGGGACATTTGCTATCCAGCTCGCAGCAGTTCAGGGAGGCCGTGATTTGGAAGCTATAAATTATTTCACATACCAGCATCCCACGACAAGGGTTATGGGCCCAGCACACTTCCTCCCATACAATGACAAGTTAGTGCACCACGGATATACTGGCAGTGTCTCTCATGTCACAAAGAGTGACACATCCCAGGATACAACATATGCTCTTGAACAACAGCTGGGGATGATGTCGAGAGGTCCTGATATTCAGTGAAATAGCTATGGAGGGAAACCAGGCCCTATGGGAAACGGCTGAGGGAGCTGAGAGAAGGGGACATGACAGCCATGTTTAAATATTTGAAAGGACGTCCCATTGAGGAGGGGGGCATCTTGGTTTCTGTTGCTTTAGAGCAGGCATGGGCAAACTAAGGCCTGGGGGCTGGATGCAGCCCCTGGCCGCCTACCTCAGACCCTCTTCACTTTCCCTGTCCTCTTGGCATATGGATGCCCACCATATCCTTATGCAGAAAGAACAGGGGATGAAGATATGCAGCAGGCAAGAGCCCTCAGCAACTGTGTGTCTCGCCCTCCTCCCAGCATAAGTTGTTGGGACTCAGCTGGAACCTCAGATGGACTCTGATGAGGATTATGGGATTCAGGTTCAAACTCAGGTTCAAAATGTTCCTGTTGTAGAAGATGAGGAACAGAGAGTGCAAGTTCATTTTCCCACAGCAAGGAATGATGTTGATGTTGATGATATTGAAACTAGCCAGGTGCAAACTAGAAAAAGGAGGACAGTTCTCAGTCAGAGAGCAAGCAGGCTGACACTAACGAGCAGGCTGACCTTGATGGAACAGAATCTTTTTTTTAATTGAGTATTTTTCATATACAGTGCATGCTAGACATGTCCAAAAAATCGTTTTGAATCGTATAACGGAATTATTTCGGATTGTTCTTGCTTTTTGATACGCATTCCGAGACATTGTCTCACAGCGCAACCAGCAATGTAATTCGAACCATTGTTGGCCCATTCTCTAATTGTCTCTTAATGTTTCGTTAATCCCCCCCCCCCAAATTTTTTTTAAATATATTTTAAAATATATATTTTTTTTTTGTTTCTGCAACCTACCTTGAATGGGAGCTTAGCGCAGCCTAACATGGCTGCTGCTCCCCAGCCAATCAGAAGCTTCCACGATGGATGCAAAGGTGGGGGCTAACGTCCTCTGCGTCCACATGGAAGATTGCCATACAAGGCCGGTGTGTAGCGATTGCGCATGCACGTCCGCCATTTTAGAAACGTTTAGAATCATTACGAATTTTCGGAAATATCCTAAATTTTTGGGTGAAAAAATCAGAAATACTTTCTATATTGAAGCGCCAGCGCCCCCTACTTTAGAAACGAGAATTGAAACATTTTTTTCATCGATCGGACATGCCTAGTGCATGCATATAAAATTGGGGGAAAGTGAGGGGAAAAGGGGAGGGAAAGAGGGAGTAAAGAAAGAAAAAGGGGTGGGAAAATTGGGGGGCTATAAAAGACTAAAAACTAAGGGTACAGAAAGGTGAAGGAGGGAAGGATAAAATTAAGGGGCAAGGGGAAAAAGGGAATATAAAGATTAACATATAATAATCTAAAGAAAAAATAACAGGAAACTTCTACACAAGGGAAATACATTTCCCTACTTAAGCTTTTACAATACGTCACTGTATAAACTTGATTCTTTTTGCAGATTCCATATCTGAAATACTATATTTAATGTTTATTAAAGTATTCTTCAATTTTTTTCCTGTTCGTTTCTCTAACATTTTTTCCTCTTGTCACTTTCAAAAGAAAGGTAAGTTTATCCATATCATGTATTTCTCTTAATTTGTTCAACCGACTATCTTCGGGATCCTCGATTTTCCAGTTCTTAGCAAAAGTCAGAATCTTTAGATCGAGCTGACCGTTTGGAATTCAGGGTTCGAAGGAGTGTGAGAATAGCAAACAAGAAGGAGGTCAGAGGCCAAAGAAATGCTTTCATGCTTTGCAATGTGTTTGGAGACAAACTTTTGTCAAAGCAACTTTCGTTTAACCAAGAAGCAAGCTCTCATTTTCCTGGATTATCTTGCAGCCTTTGTGTTCATGTTCCTGGGACTTTGTTTATTCCTTGTGATTTCTTGAATTATTCTCTAAGAATTTATTTTGGTAATGATCTTTTGGAACTTTACATTTGCTTTTAAAGAACTTTTTAATCTTCTATTTTCTAATAAACTAAAAAAAAAGACTTCAACCTGTGTGCAGTTTGGTGTATACAGCAAGGTGAAGCTAACCTGAGGTGCCCTGTACTTATGCCGGGAGGATGGCTCGAGGAAGGCATGCAGTGGTTGAGAGCCCTCCGGAGCACTCTCGGACGTCGCTTGTCTCGCCCTTCTCCCATCATAATGCTGAGAGGACAGTCTGAAGATTGACGGAGAAGTATTAAGGAGGAGGATCGGGGCAATCGCCGCATGTCTTGTTTTTCTCCTGGGATAGGAATGGGTTGAGCATCCCTGTCCTAATTCCAGGAGGACAACCTGAGGATGACCCGGGCTCTTGCCCCGTCCTCTCCTGGTCCCTCCCTCTCTTAGGCCCTCTCCCCCAGACCTGTCCCACCCAGCCACCCTCCCACCTGGTCCTGGTCCTCCTAGCCGAGCCCACAATGTCTGCTTTAGAGACTAGGAAACAGTGAAGCCATGGATTCATATTGCACAATAAGAGATTCCGCATAAACATTAGGAAGAACTTCCTGATGGCGGTCTCTTCCCATTCCACGAATCCCCAGTTTCAAACCAAAGAGGAACGTCCTTGGCCCAGAATAGAGTCTGCTCTTGAGGGTGGCCGTGACAGTCCACGTCGGGCTCGCTTGATTCGTGCAGCTGCTGCGAAAAGAACAAGCAGATTGTTTTGTGTGTACCACCGGAGGAACACCGTATAAATCAAAGGCGGAATAGCGGCTGTGATATTAGACAGAATATTTCCCCCGCCTGTCATGCCGTTTCAGGAAGAAATAATTGGTCTTGAGAGGAGGCAGCGCCAAGCATACGGAATTGCACAAAAGCCCTGGGAAGCGAAAGCGCTCCCGTTTGGATTGTGGGGCTCCTCCAGTGACAAAACAAAGGCCACGTGCAGATATTTTCACAGTCATCTTTCAGGATTTCTATCAGTTAGGATACAGACTTACACACTCGTGGTCTCTGGTCACACTCGCAGCTCCAACTTTCTCTCCACTCCAAACTCCAGAATCAGGTCCAGTCTGTGATCTGGTCCAGTCTAGGAACTGGTATCTGGGCCCATAACCCAATTGTCAGAGTAATTTGCAGCGCAACAGTAGTTTATTTTTTATTTATTTACATCATTTATATTCCGCCCTTCTCATCCCGAAGGGGACTCAGGGCGGATCACATTATACATATTAGGCAAACATTCAATGCCTTTTTAACACAGGACAAAGACAAACAAACATAGCTCCGAGCGGGCCTCGAACTTATGACCTCCTGGTCAGTGACTCATTGCTCTCCCGTCTGCGCCACAGCCCCGGGCTAGTTGGATGGAGTCAGTGGAACGCAGAACGAAGTGACAACCAAGACTTTAGTAAAACTATATACAAGTTTTACTGAAACAGTAATAAAGACAAACAGAATTGCAGACAATGGACACAGCACTCAGCAGACAGCACTCAACTCAACTCAGAACAGAACAGAAGTGATGCAATCAGCAATGCACACACACTTGTGTCTGGATACTCCCCAGTTCCAGCCACACATCAAGGTCATCACAGCTTCTTAGCAATTAACTCTTTACAGACTATAGTACACTCTGGATGATGCAATCAGCATGCAATACAGGCAAGACACAAATTTCATTTACACACTACCAATACACAAATCCCACATTAACATGCATTTGTATGGAATCGCTGTTCGTTTGGTTTAGTTTCATTCATTTTGTCTCAGTTTCGTCATCGTCCCCGTTTTGAAAAATGGGGTGCCTATACGAATAGAATTTTCGTTTCGTGTCCAAAAAAACAAAATTTTTCGGACCATTGGCGGCAATGGGAGGGCTTTCGAGGCTCAGCCCACCCCCCACCCTACCCCCCGGCTCAGTTTTTGGGCTAGAGTGGTGGAAATTGCCATACACTGAGCTGGAAAAATATTAAATTGCCTCTGTTGTCTGTCTATATATGTCGTAAGTCTAATGGCATTGAATGTTTGCCATGTACAGTAGAGTCTCACTTATCCAACACTCACTTATCCAATGTTCTGGATTATCCAACACATTTTTGTAGTCAATGTTTTCAATGCATTGTGATATTTTGCTGCTAAATTCGTAAATACAGTAATTACTACATAGCATTAATGTGTAATGAACTACATTTTCTGTCAAATTTGTTTTGGTGCTTAATTTGTAAAATCATGACCTATTTTGATGTTTAATAGGCTTTTCCTTAATCTCTCCTTATTATCCAACGTATTTGTTTATCCAATATTCTGCCGGCCCGTTTAGCTTGGATAAGTGAGACTCTACTGTATATGTGCATTGTGATCCTTCCTGGGTGAGAAGAAGGGGCGGAATAGAAATACTGTAAATAAATAAATAATACATTTTCCAACTGTGATTCCATGACCTTTCAAGCCACTTAGCAAGAAATCACAGTCATGGTTTATGTCGGCGTTGGTCAGCGAAATCATCAACTGTGCCGGGTTATGCAAGAAGCAAACAGGTTTCTTTGAGGCGAGGGATTTGCCCGCCGTTCCTGCGGTGTCCGTTCTGCAGCCTAATTTTGAGCTCTCGTAGAAATAACAGGGATTTGAAGCATCAAGCATGTCGCCTAGGAACGGGTAATTACACCGCGGGGAGAGATTTCACTTCATCAACATTGCCGGCACAGGACTCCCTGGAGGTCTTGTTTGTTTCCGCCAGCCAAAAAAGGCAAGAGAAGCAAAATATCTCCCTGCAAAACAGAGACAGTCTATGTCAGTGTGCGAATGTTTGGCCTGTGGAATGAAAAAGGAAACTGCAGTCAAATGGAGTATTTTATTATGTCAGGAGGCACAAAGAAGTATTCCTTTCAACATGGTATACTGAGAGCACCTCACATGTATTGTGTAGGTTGGAGAACCACAATAATAATAATAATAATAATAATAATAATAATAATAATAATAATAATAATAATAATAATAATAATCCATTATTATTATACCATTGATAATCTCCTCAGCTGCTGTAAGAAAATTGCACAGACAGACTACAAACAGAGGCACAACTACGTGGCCCAAATGATTCATTGGAACTTATGCCTCAAGTACCACCTTCCAGCAGCAAAGAACTGGTGGGATCACAAACCTGCAAAAGTATTGGAGAATGAGCACGCAAAGATACTGTGGGACTTCCAAATCCAGACTGACAAAGTTCTGGAACACAACACACCAGACATCACAGTTGTGGAAAAGAAAAAAGTTTGGATCATTGATGTTGCCATCCCAGGTGACAGTCACATTGACGAAAAACAACAGGAAAAACTCAGCCGCTATCACGACCTCAAGATTGAACTTCCAAGACTCTGGCAGAAACCAGTGCAGGTGGTCCCAGTGGTGATGGGCACACTGGGTGCCGTGCCAAAAGATCTCAGCCGGCATTTGGAAACAATAGACATTGACAAAATCACGATCTGTCAACTGCAAAAGGCCACCCTACTGGGATCTGAACGCATCATCCCAAAATACATCACACGGTCCTAGACACTTGGGAAGTGTTTGACTTGTGATTTTGTGATACGAAATCCAGCATGTCTATCTTGTTTGCTGTGTCATACAATAAAATAATAATAATAATAATAACATATTATAATAATATTATTATAAAAGACCAGTTATTAATTGACAAAATGATTCTGGAGAACTGTAAAAGCGGAAAAGCTAATCTTCACATGACGTGGATTGACTACCAAAAGGCCTTTGACTCACTCCCACACAGCTGGATCATCAAGTGCCTGGGCACCATTGGTATTAGTAAAAACGTTGGCACCTTTATTGAAAACATGATGGAGCACTGGAAAACTGAACTGTTTGTTGGAAATGAAAGCTATGGACTTGTCAACATCAGGAGAGGAATTTTCCAGGGAGACTCTGTCAGAGCGCGCGGTTTGGATAAACACACATGCAGCGGAAGGTCAACGAAGAATCACTGGCACCAATAAAGAGGCTGAAGCCTGTTTGGCTTTCTACAAAAAAGGTTTACTAACAAACGGAAAACTCTCAAGACGATATATACAGACAGAGTGCAGAGGGGCAGAGAGCAGAGGGCAGAGAGATAACAGATAACACAGGGAGCTATTTATAACCACCTCTGCTGTCTGATGCAATACACAGTTAACTCTTTACACACTCGCATACTGGACAGCAGACAGTGCATGATGCAATCTCCAGCTCACATTGCATCACTATAACTCAATTACATTTAAACAACTCTATATACAATCATTCCCACTTCAACATACTCTTTGTCCCCTCTGCTTTTCAATATTGCCATGATCCCTCTGTTAACAATCTTACAAAAAACAAATCTCGGCTATCAAACATCTAAGAAAACTCACAAAATTTTGCATCTGAGGTACATGGATGACCTGAAGCTGTATGAGAAAACGGAAACTGAAATCCAGTCTCTGACTAACACTGTCCGAATTTTTAGCACTGATATCAGCATGGAGTTTGGTTTGGACAAATGTTCGACAGTGGCATTGAAGAAGGGAAAAAATCACTGAAAGTGAGGGCATAAATATGCCTAATGGCCAAACAATAAAGTGTCACCAGCCAGAGGCCTATAAATATCTGGGCATACTACAGCTGGACAACATCAAGCATGAACGTGTGAAGACTGTGGTCAGTAAAGAATACACACAAAGGGTCAGAAAAATTCTCAAAAGCAAGCTCAATGGAGGCAACACCATCAAGGCCATAAACACCTGGGCCATACCTGTCATAAGATATACTGCTGGCATCATAAACTGGACACAGATGGAACTGGACAATTTGGACAGAAAAACAAGAAAACTCATGACTATTCATCATTCACTGCACCCTCGCAGTGATGTTGACCGACTCTATCTGCCTAGAAGATCAGGGGGCAGAGGACTCTTACAAGTCAAACTGTTGGGATTCATCCTGGACTACTCAAGTCTAAATGTAGTCAGACAGATGATAGAGTTCGATTGAGGGAATCCTTCCCCCCTTTCCAAAGCATGCCTAGATAGGATTCACCATTGTTTCCTGGTTCCCATCTTATTTAGGTCAGCCCACCCTTTGATGTTCCTAGAAATGTAATCTCTCCTAGGACTCTGACGTAACTTCCCCAATTTGATCCTTTGGATTGTTTATGGCCCTAGAGAAGAAGTGACCAGACCCACGAGGCTGACCGCCATTCCAGCTTCCTGCTTTGTTCCAGAGAGGACGTACCTCTGTCCTCTATTAGTCAAGATGTAGCCTATCTATAGAGCTTTGTTATTTTAATCCGTCTATGTGTATTAGAACAGGATAGATCAGTTAGTTAGGTCCAAACCTTTTCTATCCATCAATGGATTTCTTTTTACCTCAATAAATGCTTTTAATCTTTAAAGCTAACTTTGCATCCCTTTTGCCTTCCTGATGACACAGAGGCCTTCCGAAACTCACACTCGCGTAAGTCTCAAGTCTCACCCTGCTGCAATTCTTTACTCTGCTATTTTAATGGGAATTTGCCTCATAAAAGAGGGTGATTAGAGCTTAACGGCTCTTCCATTCCCAACAAAACAAGCAGTCAAAGAAGAAGAACATGCCCTGGCAGAAGATGGAAAGCAAAGTGAAGAACCTGCTTTGATTGAAGTCAAAAATCAGACCCTCCTCAAAGCACAGCAGACAAAAAATCAGTACATTCTTCCTGGCTCTGAAATTACATTTCCCAGCCTTACAAACCGCTCATCGTCATCAGGTTGAACCGCAACACATACGCAGATAGGCAAACATTCAATGCCTTTAATACAGTGGGATAAAAATGACATACAAATACACAGCACAAAGGTAAAGGTTTCCTCTGTGGATGGCCATCTGTTGGGGGTGCTTTGATTGCATCTTCCTGCGTGGCAGGATGGGGTTGGTTTGAATGGCCTTTGTGGTCTCTTCCAACTCTAGGATTCCTTCAAAGCGCATCAAAACAAATGGCATCTATCTCTGGGTCTTGGCCCTGTTTGATGACAAATGTCGATAATGCAACACAATTCTCAAACTGGGCTTTTTATCCTCGGATATGGAAAGTTTCTATAACGGAAGCAGATGGGCTTCTAACCGGAGGAAAGCAGTTAATCCCTTTCAACAGAACCAAGCTGTCCATGGAAACAGATGATTTTTAAAAGAGGTTCTTAGTTTATGGACCCGTGCCACAACCCAGAGGCTTTGCCGTCGAGCATGGAGATAAGATGGGAATCAAAACAAGAGGACACACACGCCGGACGCTGGAGAAGCCACAGTTTGGCCAAGAGACATGGCTTACATTTCCCTGGACGGCGAATCTGGCACTCCGACCATCGCTCGTGTCAATCAGCAGTCTGCCGGTTTGATGAAGACAGCCATCTCAACATGAGTAATCGCCTTGATTCTCATCCACATTGCTAGATTTAAATTTAATATGCAAGGGACGAGCAGCTGGGAGCCAGCGTCCAACATTTTATTATCAAAAATTCACCCACTTGTGACACCGAGTCCTTGATGGGGGACTTTCTCATTCTTCAACACACTTCTGGAAGGTTTCATGGTGTCGTAAATTACTTAAATTAGCCTCCATGCATAAAGCGGTACCTAAATTTCCTACTCAACAGATGCAACTGTCTTTCGAGAGGCATAGATCAACAGCAAGCTAGGCTATTAATAGTCGGGAGTTCACTCCAACCCGGGGTGGCTTCGAACTCGTGACCTTTCGGTCAGTGGTGATTTATTGTACAGTTTATTACTAGGTGAGAGTTCACCTCCCAGACTACTGGATTCCAAAACATCAGTACTTTTACACGGTTTTAGACAGTACAGTCTCACTTATCCAACACTCGCTTATCCAACGTTCTGGATTATCCAACGCATTTTGTAGTCAATGTTTTCAATATATCATGATATTTTGGTGCTAAATTCATAAATACAGTAATTACTACATAGCATTACTGTGTATTGAACTACTTTTTCTGTCAAATTTGTTGTATATTATGATGTTTTGGTGCTTAATTTGTACAATCATAACCTAATTTAATGTTTAATAGGCTTTTCCTTAATCCCTCCTTATTATCCAACATATTCCCTTATCCAACGTTCTGCCAGCCCGTTTATGTTGGATAAGCGAGACTCTACTGTACTAACCAGCTGCACCACAAAGGTGAATCTGCACAACACAAATCAATGCCGTTTGGTGTTTTCTTATTATTGTGCAGTAAATCTCTGCTAACTACTGATAAAGACTCTGCGATTTCCCTGGATTCGAGATAAGACCTTGAAGTCCAAATTTCTTTTTATTCAAGACTAGCTGTGCCCGGCCACACGTTGCTGTGGCTTTTTTTAGGTAGTTCCGTGTCTTAGAGGGGGGGAATCCTTTGTTGGGAGGTGTTAGGTGGCCCTGATTATTTCCTGGATGGAATTCCTTTGTTTTCAGAGTGTTGCTCTTTATTTTGTGTTTTGAGATGAAAGAGTGATGAGTACTGAATGGGTTTGGACCTTCAAAGAGTGGGTGTTTCCCTGTTTGAGGGGGGGGGGAATCCTTTGTTGAGCGTAAGAACGTAGAGACGTGGATGAGGGGTTGTGTTGTCAATTTTCTAGGTTGGGGGGCCTTTAGTTTTGTTGTTTTGCCCAGTGGAGCGACACCATTATCCTTTTATATATATAGATACTGTGCAACAGATGGAACTCAATTTTATGTACACATTTTCTTTTCGGGGCTGGGATTGTCCGGGGATAAGGGTTCTCTCATATTACTTCTCTTTTTCTTTTCTTCTTTGTCTTTTTTCTTTCTTTCATTTATTTTGTTTCTTGTCGTTATCTTGTTTCGGTTTTTCTTATGTCATTTTTTGTTCTCATTTTATTACTATGAAGAAAGGCACCAATAAAAATTAATTTAATAAAAAAAATCTGCGATTTACCTGTATTCGAGATAAGACCTTGAAGTCCAGATGCGTTAGGCATGATGTTATGGGTATCTGGACGGGCTTAAAATAATTCGGAAGTGCTTTGAATGCGATTTCCCATGAGGTCTTGTCCAATTCTAGGATTTTATGATTCTATGCCACTTTAGCTGCTATGGCTCAATGTTGTGGAGCCATGAGATTTGTAGTTTTGCTAGGCCTTTAATGTTCTCAACTACGACCCAGTTTTCCATTACATTGAGCCATGCAGTCAAAGTGGTGTCAAACCTGCAGAAAACAAAGCCCAATAGACTCTGCCTGTCTGTCTCTTTTTTCCCCCCAGTTTTTGACACGATTATTACAAATTTCACTCTTGTTCCCATGAATCCGATGATGATAAACCTTCCTTTTACATCCTGTCATTTTTAAATTGCCACTGCGCCTGGTATTGCAACACGGCAGACTCGCTCGCTGGAGATTACGGCGGACAAATTGCCACTTGGAGGAAAGCTCCCTGCTTTGGGGGATGACAAGCATTGATTTCCAGTCTTCTTCCAAAAAACGACTCTTATCACTTCAAGACTGAAGTCAGACCATTTTCTTCCCTCGGATCACCTTGACAGATAGATTGGAGCCCTCCTTGATTAGAAAAAGAAAGACGGAAAGCGACATTGGAACTCAACATCTACTTACTAGGACCAGGCCATTGACTCACTCGTCATTCAGTTGACCCAGGTTTCGGAAATTGATTTTTTGACTACTCTTGCTAAAGGTATACATTAATACGAGGGTTGAATGCCTTAGCATGGAACGGTTGTGTTGTTAAAGTGTGAAGTATGGAACCCTGCGCAGACGGGGAAGCCTTAGCTTTGAACGGTTGTGTTGTTAAAGTGGGAAGTATGGAATCCTGTGCAGACGGGGAAGCCTTAGCATTGAACGGTTGTGTTGTTAAAGTGGGAAGTATGGAATCCTGCGCAGACGGGGAAGCCTTAGCTTTGAACGGTTGTGTTGTTAAAGTGGGAAGTATGGAACCCTGCGCAGACAGGGAAGCCTTAGCATTGAACGGTTGTGTTGTTAAAGTGTGAAGTATGGAATCCTGTGCAGACGGGGAAGCCTTAGCTTTGAACGGTTGTGTTGTTAAAGTGGGAAGTATGGAATCCTGTGCAGACGGGGAAGCCTTAGCATTGAACGGTTGTGTTGTTAAAGTACGAAGTATGGAACCCTGTGCAGACAGGGAAGCCTTAGCATTGAACGGTGTTGTTGTTAAAGTGCGAAACATGGAACCCTGCAGACGGGAAGCCTTAGCATTGAATGTTTGTGTTGTTCAAGTGCCAAGTATAGAATCCTGTGCAGACGGAGAAGCCTTAGCATTGAACGGTTGTGTTGTTAAAGTGCGAAGTAGGGACCCCTGCGCAGACGGGGAAGCCTTAGCATTGAACGGTGTTGTTGTTAAAGTGCGAAGTATGGAACCCTGCAGAGACGGGGAAGCCTTAGCATTGAACGGTTGTGTTGTTAAAGTACGAAGTATGGAACCCTGCGCAGACAGGGAAGCCTTAGCATTGAACGGTGTTGTTGTTAAAGTGCGAAGTATGGAACCCTGCAGAGACGGGGAAGCCTTAGCATTGAACGGTTGTGTTGTTAAAGTACGAAGTATGGAACCCTGCGCAGACAGGGAAGCCTTAGCATTGAACGGTGTTGTTGTTAAAGTGCGAAACATGGAACCCTGCAGACGGGAAGCCTTAGCATTGAATGGTTGTGTTGTTCAAGTGCCAAGTATGGAACCCTGCAGAGACAGGGAAGCCTTAGCATTGAACGGTTGTGTTGTTAAAGTGCGAAGTAGGGACCCCTGCGCAGACGGGGAAGCCTTAGCATTGAACGGTGTTGTTGTTAAAGTGCGAAGTAGGGAACCCTGGACGTTTCGCCCACATCTATGGCAGGCATCCTCAGAGGTTGTGAGGAACATGGCCATATAGCCCGGAAAACACAACAACCCTGTGATCCCGGCCCGGAAAGCCTTTGAGAACACATATGTATGTATGTTTGTGTAGCAAAGGTAGTTGCCAGGTGAAGTGGCCCTCTGTGATGCCACTGGGTTGGCTGTTGCTAGGTGAAGTGGCCCTCTGTGGTGTCACTGAATTAGCTGTTGCTAGGTGACGTGGTCCTCTGAAGTGACTGTTGCTAGGTGAGGATTAGCTGTTGCTAGGTGAAATGGCCCTTGTAAGGTCACTCGATTGGCTGTCACTAGGTTATGGTTGACTGCAGTTAGGTGAAGTGGCCCTTTTTGATGTCACTGGATTGGCTGTTGATAGGTGAGGATTGACTGTCATTAGGTGAAGTGGCCCTTTGTGATGTCACTGGATTGGCTGTTGATAGGTGAGGATTGACTGTCATTAGGTGAAGTGACCCTTTGTGATGTCACTCGATTGGTTGTTACTAGGTTATGGTTGACTGCAGTTAGGTGAAGTGGCCCTTTTTGATGTCACTGAATTGGCTGTTACTAGGTTATGGTTGACTGCAGTTAGGTGAAGTGGCCCTTGTGATGTCACTGGATTGTCTGTTGCTAGGTGAGGATTTGCTGTCGTTAGGTGAAGTGGCCCTTTGTGATGTCACAGGATTGGCTGTTGCTAGGTTATGGTTGACTGCAGTTAGGTGAAGTGGCCCTCTGCGATGTCACTGGATTGGCTGTTGGTAGGTGAAGTGGCACTTGTGATGCCACTGGGTTGGCTCTTGCTAGGTGAGTATTGGTTGTTGTTAGGTGAAGTGGCCCTTTGTGAGCTCACTAGATTGGCTTTTGCTTTTGATTGAAAGAAAAAGAAAGGAAGGGAGGGCGTGGAAGTCTGTGTGGCCGCCTGCCCGTCTGTGTGCTTCGGAGTCATAAAATGTGTACAAATGAAGGCATCTCATGTGGAAAATTCATCCGGCGGCCTCAGAAGCCCAACGAACAGTAATTACCTTGAACACAATCGCAATCAAAGCAAGATTAGATCATGCTCTTAAATGTAGGCTTCGCTTTAAAAAAAAATAGCTGGAAAGAAGGCTGGATTCTGAAGATAATTATGGAAATTTCCAGGATTTCTGCAGCCAAGGAGTTTGTTTGGACAAGACGCATAGAAGAGTCACCTGGAAGGGGAAGGAAGGACCTCTAGAATGAATGATCCTCCCCGATTAAGCCGTATAAGATGTCTGTTTTGACATCAATGTGTTGTCGAAGGCTTTCATGGCCAGAATCACTGGGCTGCTGTGAGTTTTCCGGGCTGTATGGCCATGCTCCAGAACAGTGATTCCCAAAGTGGGCACTACCGCCCCCTGGTGGGCACTGGAGCAATCCTGGGGGGTGGTGATGGCACCTATTAGGACACAGGGTGGGGCCATGGGAGGGGCGGGGCCTCTTCCCAAGTGCCGGAGACAGGGCTGAGCACCTGAGGCACCTGTTAGGGCACAGGGGGCGGAGCTAGAGGAGTGGGCGTGGCTTCTTCCCAAAAGCCTGAGACAGGGCTGAGAATCTATACCTCTCTGAGGCGCTTGTTGGGACACAGAGGGCGGAGCTAGGGAAGGGGCGGGGTCTCCTTCCAAGAGCCTGAGACAGGGCTGAGCACTTGAGGCTCCAGTTAGGACACAGTGGGTGGAGTTAGAGGAGTGGGTGTGGCTTCTTTCCAAGAGCTTGAGACAGGGCTGAGCCTCTATACCTCCCCTGAGAGACCTTTTAGGACTAAAGGGCGGGGCTAGGGGAGGGGGCGGGGCCTCTTCCCAAGAGCCTGAGACAGGGCTGAGCCTCTATACCTCCCCTGAGAGACCTTTTAGGACTAAAGGGCGGGGCTAGGGGAGGGGGCGGGGCCTCTTCCCAAGAGCCTGAGACAGGGCTGAGCCTCTATACCTCTCCTGAGAGGCCTTTTAGGACTAAAGGGCGGGGCTAGGGGAGGGGGCGGGGCCTCTTCCCAAGAGCCTGAGACAGGGCTGAGCCTCTATACCTCCCCTGAGAGACCTTTTAGGACTAAAGGGCGGGGCTAGGGGAGGGGGCGGGGCCTCTTCCCAAGAGCCTGAGACAGGGCTGAGCCTCTATACCTCCCCTGAGAGACCTTTTAGGACTAAAGGGCGGGGCTAGGGGAGGGGGCGGGGCCTCTTCCCAAGAGCCTGAGACAGGGCTGAGCCTCTATACCTCCCCTGAGAGACCTTTTAGGACTAAAGGGCGGGGCTAGGGGAGGGGGCGGGGCCTCTTCCCAAGAGCCTGAGACAGGGCTGAGCCTCTATACCTCCCCTGAGAGACCTTTTAGGACTAAAGGGCGGGGCTAGGGGAGGGGGCGGGGCCTCTTCCCAAGAGCCTGAGACAGGGCTGAGCCTCTATACCTCCCCTGAGAGACCTTTTAGGACTAAAGGGCGGGGCTAGGGGAGGGGGCGGGGCCTCTTCCCAAGAGCCTGAGACAGGGCTGAGCCTCTATACCTCCCCTGAGAGACCTTTTAGGACTAAAGGGCGGGGCTAGGGGAGGGGGCGGGGCCTCTTCCCAAGAGCCTGAGACAGGGCTGAGCCTCTATACCTCCCCTGAGAGACCTTTTAGGACTAAAGGGCGGGGCTAGGGGAGGGGGCGGGGCCTCTTCCCAAGAGCCTGAGACAGGGCTGAGCCTCTATACCTCCCCTGAGAGACCTTTTAGGACTAAAGGGCGGGGCTAGGGGAGGGGGCGGGGCCTCTTCCCAAGAGCCTGAGACAGGGCTGAGCCTCTATACCTCTTCTGAGTGGTCTTTTAGGACTAAAGGACAGGGCTATACTTCCCCTGAGGCGTTTGTTAGAATACGGGAGCCGGGGATAGAAGTTCAGCCCCGTCAGGCACTTGGGAAGAGGCCCCGCCCCCTCCTCTAGCCCCACCCCCTGTGTCCAGGACAGGGATAGAAGCTCAGCCCTGTCTCAGAGTTCGTAACTCGGCAGGGGGTTGGACTGGATGGCTCATGAGGTCACTTCCAACTCTATGATTCTATGATTCTCCTTTCATTTCTGGCTCTGGAGGCCCATCCTTGACTCTGGGGGAGGTACCGTATATACTCGAGTATAAGCCGACCCGAATATAAGCCGAGGCGCCTAATTTTTTGCCACAAGAAAACTGGGAAAACATTGACTCAAGTATAAGCCGAGAGTGGTAAATTTGAAAAATAAAAATAGATACCAATAAAATTACATTAATTGAGGCATCGGTAGGTTAAATGTTTTTGAATATTTACATAATAAAAATGTAATAGTAACAATAATAATAGAGTAAAATTATAAATGTAATAATATCAATAAAAATAGAGAAAAATAATAAATGTATCATATATACTCGAGTATAAGCCGACCAGGACCCTCACTCGAGTAATAATAATAATAATAATAATAATAATAATAATAATAATAATAATAATTTTATTAAGCCAAGGGGGGCTTTTTCAGTCCTAAAAAAGGGCTGAAAAACTAGGCTTATACTCGAGTATATACAGTCTTTTTCTCCATTTCCTTGTGCGTTGTCCGTAGACACCTCCTGATCGTGTGGCCGGCATTACTATTTGGAGTATCTTTTTGCCTTTTCCTGCCAAAGCGATACCTTTTGATCCACTCGCATTTGCATGTCATCGAACTGCTAGGTTGGCTGGAGCTAGAGCTAACAGCAGGAGCTCACTCCGTCCTGCGGATTCGAACTGCCAGCAACGTGTGCATTTGCGGACGTATTTTCATTGCTTCGTTCATTCAGTAAAACAATTCAGATAAAGATCTTTCCCTCTCTGCGTGCCTCCCGACTTGTACCGTCTCACCCTGTGGATTTCTTGTTTCCATTTTGGTTTGATATCTCGGGAAACCTTGTGAAGATGTAATAAGGATTGATGGTTCAGGGGTTAAGTAGAATTGATCTGTTCAGCTTTTTGCACACACCACGTTCTCTCGCCCGGTCCTTTGAAGGATAAATGTCTTATTCAGACAAATCCCAATCGCTTTTCCAATAGATTCAGGTTGCTCCTCAGTGTTTATTATCAGACGTATAAAAATCACTTACTCGACCGTTCAGGCTTGAGAGGAGGATAACTACAAAAATATCCCTCATCATGGAGTGAAATGAAATCCATGAAAAGCCATGATGCTTTATGGCGAAGCTGGGGGATGCCTGCTCAAACTCCTGGCCATTGACCTGTGGGGTCTTGATCAGTCATTGGTGGAAGTCACAGTGCTGTGAGGAAGTGAGTGGAAATATTGACAGTCCCATCATCCATGGTCCAAACGCTTCCAAGCCACACCAGAGTCTAGAGCAGGTCATCGGGGTTCTGTATGCCAAGTTTGGTCTTAATCAGTCATTGGTGGGGGTCACAGTAATCTCCTAAAGGGATTGAAGGTATTGCAGTTCCCATCATCCATGGTTCATTGTGCATCAGACCGCACCGGGGTATAGAGTGGGTCATAGATACTCTGTATGCCAAGTTTGGTCTTGATCAGTCATTGGTGGGAGTCGCAGTAATCTCTGAAAGTGATTGACGGTATTGCAGTTCCCATCATCCATGGTTCATTGTGCATCAGACCGCACCAGGGTATAGAGTGGGTCATAGACACTCTGTATGCCAAGTTTGGTCTTGATCAGTCATTGGTGAGGGGTCGCAGTAATCTCCGAAAGTGATTAAAGGTATTGCAGTTCCCATCATCCAGGGTTCATTGTCCATCAGACTGCACCAAGGTATAGAGTGGGTCATAGATACTCTGTATGCCAAGTTTGGTCTTGATCAGTCATTGGTGGGGGTCGCAGTAATCTCCGAAAGTGATTAAAGGTATTGCAGTTCCCATCATCCATGGTTCATTGTCCATCAGACTGCACCAAGGTATAGAGTGGGTCATAGATACTCTGTATGCCAAGTTTGGTCTTGATTAGTCATTGGTGGGGGTCGCAGTAATCTCTGAAAGTGATTGAAGGTATTGCAGTTCCCATCATCCATGGTTCATTGTCCATCAGACCGCACCAGGGTACAGAGTGGGTCATAGATACTCTGTATGCCAAGTTTGGTCTTGATCAGTCATTGGTGGGGGTCGCAGTAATCTCCAAAAATGATTGAAGGTATTGCAGTTCCCATCATCCATGGTTCATTGTCCATCAGACTGCACCAGGGTATAGAGTGGGTCATAGATACTCTGTATGCCAAGTTTGGTCTTGATCAGTCATTTGTGGCAATTGCAGTGGTCTCAGGAAGTGAGTGAAGGTACTGCAAGTCCCATCATCCTTGGTCCCTCCTTCCCCAAACTGCACCAGGATGTAAAGTGTGTCATGGGGAGTATGTGTGCCAAGTTTGGCCCTGATCCATCATTGGTTAGAATAACAGTGGTCTGTGGGAGCAGAATGGTTTGAAAGTACTACAAATCCCATGGCCCATCGCCCATCATCCTGCCAATGGCATCAGGCCGTAAAGTGCGTCATGGGGGTTAAGTGTGTTGAGTTTGGTCCATGTCAGTAATTCCTGACAGTCACAGTGGCCTGTGATAGTGGCGACCAATGAGAAAGCTGCCACATACACAGATACATACACCGCCCGCCCGCCCGCTGCATACAAACACTGACTTTTATTATATAGTAGACATGTCCAAAAAATCGTTTTGAATCATATATCGGAATTATTTCGGATTGTTCTCACTTTTTGATACGCATTCTGAGACATTGTCTCACAGCGCAACCAGCAATGTAATTCGAACCATTGTTGGCCCATGCTCTCATTGTCTCTTAATGTTTCGTTAATTCCCCCCCCCCCCCATTTTTTAAAATATATTTTTAAAAATATTTTTTTAAAAATTTTGTTTCTGCAACCTACCTTGAATGCGAGCTTAGCGCAGCCTAACATGGCTGCCGCTCCCCAACCAATCAGAAGCTTCCACGATGGATGCAAAGGTGGGGGCTAACGTCCTCTGCATCCACATGGAAGATTGCCATACAAGGCCGGTGTGTAGCAATTGCGCATGCGCGTCCGCCATTTTAGAAACATTTAGAATCATTACGAATTTTCGGAAATATCCGAAATTTTTGGGTGAAAAAATCGGAAAGACTTTCTATATCGAAGCGCCAGCGCCCCCTACTTTAGAAACGAGAATTGAAACTTTTTTTCATCGATCGGACATGCCTATTATATAGATACTGGGAGACCAAGTGGGCAGAGCTTAGCCTTCTAACTGGCAGCAATTGGATAAAAAACAATTATTCCTCTCCCTCTAATTAGGACTTTATTTTTCTTTTCTTTTTGTTGTATGAACATAGAGGTGTGCTGTCAATTTTCGAGGTTGTGGGTTGTTTAGTTTTGTTGTTTTGTCCTAGGCCGAAATTTCATTACCCTTTTATATATATAGATAGATTATTTCCTGCGATTTCCTGCTTCTCGGCAGGGGGTTGGACTGGATGGCCATGAGGTCTCTTCCAACTCTATGATTCTATGATTCTTATTATTATATTTATGGGGGCATTTCTGAAACTTCAAGTCAGACCAAAATGCAGGAGGGATTCACAGAACGAAGCACGTTGTCTCATTCGATTCCAACACTGCAGGTCTCGGTGGTCGAAACCCAGAGCCGGCATTGAATCCGCATCATATTCAAGTCACATCAAGCCCAATCAGCTTCAGACAAGAGAGAGCGTAGCTGCTGATGAATGAGATGCAAATCATTTTATTTTCTGCCGAGAGGCAATTATTTCAGGGCTCCTCGACCAACTTGGCATCTATTTCTTTCTTGATTGGCAACGAATTGCCAGGACTGGGCGCTCTGTTTTGTTTTCATCGCCAATTCAGCTTTGGGATTTTCTATTTTCACAGTAAAGGCAACTCTGTCACAAAGCCTGGCTGCTTCCTACCTTGGGGAATCCTTTGTTGGGAGGTGTTAGCTGGACCAGAAGAGTAAAATGCGGAGGGAATCGGGTCAGAAGGGAATGCAAATCTTTAAGAGGGGAAAAAGCGAGGTTGGCTAGGCAAAATGCTGTTGGATTGCTGTGAGTTTCTGGCCACGTTCCAGAAGCATTCTCTCCTGACTTTTCACCCACATCTATAGCAGACATCAGCAGAGGTTGTGAGGTCTGTTGGAAACTAGGTAAGAAGGGACTAGGCAAGTGGGTGTTAACCGCCTTGAGTCCCTTCGGCAAGATGGATAGAAAAATAAAGTTATTATTATTATTATTATTATTATTATTATTATTATTATTATTATTATTATTATTATTATTTTATGACACAGCAAACAAGATCGATATGCTGGATTTCGTATCACAAAATCACAAGTCGAACACTTCCCAAGTGTCTAGGACTACTGTGTGATGTATTTGTGGATGATGCGCGCAGATCCCAGCAGGGTGGCCTTTTGCAGTTGGCAGATCATGATTTTGTCAATGTCTATTGTTTCCAAATGCCGGCTGAGATCTTTTGGAACAGCACCCAGTGTGCCGATCACCACCGGGACCACGTGTACTGGTTTCTGCCGGAGTCTTTGAAGTTCAATCTTGAGGTCCTGAGAGCGGCTGAGTTTTTCCTGTTGTTTTTCGTCAATGCGACTGTCACCTGGGATGGCAACATCAATGATCCAAACCTTTTTCCTTTCCACAACTGTGATGTCTGGTGTGTTGTGTTCCAGAACTTTGTCAGTCTAGATGATGATGATGATGATGATGATGATGATTATTATTATTATTATTCTATATCTACGGGATGATATCCAGGGTGGGAGAAAGAACTCTTGTCTGTTTGAGGCAAGTGGGAATGTTGCAATTGGTCACCCTCATTAGCATTGAATAGCCTTGCAACTTCAAAGACTGGCTGCTTCCTCCCTGGGAGAATCCTTTGTTGGACCATCGTTTCCGTGTTCTCCAATAATATTCCGTATCCAGGTTGGTTCAACACGTGCTCTGCTATGGCTGGTTGGATTAGTCTGCAGTTCCGTCCGTGTTCCTTGATTCGTGTTTGGGCCTCGCTGTGTTTGGTGTTCCCTATGTAGCTAGTTTATAATAAGTACAGTAGAGTCTCACTTATCCATCATAAACTGGTGGGCAGAATGACGGATAAGTGAAACTGACGGATAACAGGGTGGGTGCTCGCTAACCCACCCTCCCTCCCTTGCTCACTTACCAGGCCAGGTCCCAGCAGCGGCGACGGCAGCACCGGGACCTGGCGGGGTGAGTGAGTGAGTGAGTGAGAGAGAGAGTGAGCAAGGGAGGGCCTTTACCACCCTCCTTCACTCGCCCGCCTTCTGTCCCTTGCTCGCTCACTCGGCTGGGTTCTAGCAGCACTGGGACCTGGCGGGGTGAGTGAGTGAGTGAGTGAATGAGAGAGTGAGTGAGGGAGGGCCTTTGCCACCCTCCTTCATTCACCTGTCTTCCGTCCCTTGCTCGCTCACCTGGCTGGGTTCTAGCAGCACCAGGACCTGGCAGGGTGAGTGAGTGAGTGAGTGAGAGAGCGAGTGAGGGAGGGCCTTTGCCGCCCTCCTTCGCTCGCCTGCCTTCCATCCCTCACTCACTCACCTGGCCGGGTTCCGGCAGCACCGGGACCTGGCGGGGTGAGTGTGTGAGACAACAAGCAAGCAAGGGAGGCCTTTGCCACCCTCTTTCCCTCGCCTGCCCTTTCTCCCTCGCTTGCTCACCCGGCCAGGTTCTGCAGCACCGGGACCTGGTGGGGTGAGTGAGTGAGAAAGTGAGCGAGGGAGGGCCTTTGCCGCCCTCCTTCACTCACCCGCCCTCTGTCCCTCAGCTCCTTCGCCATGCCAGGTCCCGGCAGCACAGGGCCTGGCCTGGTGAAGAAGCGAGTGAGTGAGTGAGCGAAGGAGGGCCTTTGCTGCCCTCCTTCACTTGCCCGCCCTTCATTCCTCGCTCACTCACCCAGCTGGGTTCCGACAGCACCGGGACCCAGCGGGCGAGTGAGTAAGACAGAGATTGAGCGGAGGAGGACATTTGCCTTGGATAATACGGAGTGTCGGATAAGCGGGACTCGGATAAGCAGGACTCGGATTAGCCAGACTTGGATAAACGGGACTCGGATAACCGGGACTCAGATAAGCGGGACTCGGATAAGCATGACTCGGATAAGTGGGACTTGGATTAGCGGGACTTGGATTAGCGGGACTCGGATAAGCGGGACTCAGATTAGCGGGACTTGGATAAACGGGACTCGGATAAGCGGGACTCAGATTAGCGGGACTCGGATAAGCGGGACTCGGATAAGCGGGACTCAGATAAGCGGGACTCAGATAAGCGGGACTCGGATAAACAGGACTTGGATTAGCGGGACTTGGATTAGCGGGACTCGGATAAGCGGGACTCGGATTAGCGGGACTCGGATAAGCGGGACTCGGATAAGCGGGACTCGGATAAACGAGACTCGGATAAGCGGGACTCGGATAAACAGGACTTGGATTAGCGGGACTCGGATAAACAGGACTTGGATTAGTGGGACTTGGATTAGCGGGACTCGGATTAGCGGGACTCGGATAAGCGGGACTCGGATAAGCGGGACTCTACTGTTCACTATAAAATGCAAACCCAGGCAGGAGAGCCAAATTCAATCCATTTACAAACGGCAGGATGAGGCAATAAAAAGACAGTTTCCACTCAGACTTAGCCGAGGCAGGATGCTGGAGATGTCTTCAATATTTGCAAACATAACTCCGCACCAGTTCGGTTCAAAACCCAAACAAAAATAATGAACACTCCTGGCAAAAGCCGGTGTCTGTCAGGCACGTGGCCCATTCGTGAATGCTCAGGGCATTCTTGTTTAAGTCTGTTCCTGGGTTTACGGCAGCTCATCCGCACTGCCTGCACCAAAATGGTGCAACACCACCCCCGTGTGCCGTAAATCTGCCTAGCAGCACGAGCACAAACAAAAGACGCATTTCCCCTTTCACTGAATACATGAAGCAAGAAAAGTTGACTTTGGTCAAACAAAAAAGCGAAGGAATCCAACGCTAAAGTGGATTAACCCTTAAGAAGCTCACAAGTTGTTCAGGGTCGAGGGGATCCATCTCTTTGCAACCTTAGAAAATCAACTCATTCAACTTGTGGCACCGGAGAAGAGTTCTTGGAAGAAGAATTCACAGTCACTACTATCAATATTCCACTTGTTCATCAAACAGTATTTTCTGTGATTAGAAATGCTGTGCCATCTATTAACAGAGTCCAACTGCCAGCATCCGACCTTATCTACACACAGTTTAGTAAACTCACGGATTCAGGTTTTCACCCAAAATATCGGGAGGCTTTAATCTTCACCGTTGTAATATATACAAATGTACAAACAGGATACACAAAGCCACTTACAGGATTGTCCTTAGAGACTCAGATACAGAATAGACAGATACTCATGCTGAGTCACGCAGGAGAGAGAAAGATGGATACTTTCATCCTACTTACATAGCCACTCGCTGATAGCTTATCACTGAGGGACACTGGCTGATGCAACCCCTATGCAATAACCCTCACAATATATACAAATGTACAGTCAGGATACACAAAGCCACTTTCAGGATTGTCCTTACAATCAGATCCTTAGAGACACACATACAGGATAGACAGATACTCACGGTGAGTCACGCAGGAGAGAGAAAGATAGATTCTTTCATCCTACTTATATTGCCACCTGCCAATAGGTTATCAGTAAGGGACACTGGCTGATGCAACCCCCATGCAATAACCCTCACAATATATACAAATATACAGTCAGGATACACAGATCCTAATCACATACAGAACACAGACACTCACACTGAGTCACACAGGAGAGAGAAAGATGGATTCTTTCATCCTACTTACATAGCCACCCACTGATAGGGTATCACTGAGTCAGGATACACAGTCACAATATATCCAAATGTACAGTCAGGATACACAGATCCTAATCACATACAGAACACAGACACTCACACTGAGTCACACAGGAGAGAGAAAGGTGGATGTGCTGGTACGGCTGTACCAGTAGCTCCAACTTTATTTTCCTTCTGCTAATGTTTGCAGTCATAGGGCAGGCCGCCTGTCCATCATCACTAAATTTGGTTCCGCCCCTTGTTCAGGGCTCTGGGAGGGAAGGAGCCATTTTTAAGTCAGTCTCACTTAAGGAAGCTAAGCTATAGGACATAGACCAGCTCATCCTGTAGAAAAGCTTCATATCTCAAGAACATCCAGGGATATAGAACATCCGAGAAAACAGAAACAGAAATTCCAGAGGAAAAGTCCCAAAAGCTCTGGCTGAGAGCTTACAGCCTCTCAGCCGCACAGCTCCTGAGGGAAACAGCCCTAAAGTTTCCAAAGAAACCTCGGAGAGAGAACAGCATCACAGATCCATGGAACCCCAGCTGAAACATCTGCAAGCCTTGGTTGGTAGGTCTACTCGATGCCCAGACGCATTTGGAATCGGTAGTGGGTCCCACATCAGCTAGGCCCATATGATAGACAGCCTGGGAGAGGCTATAAGAGGGTTTTCTTCTTATAGAGAAAGTGCAGTTATCCAAAACCGATTGCCCGTCCCCTGGGGACAAGATTGAAAAGCGAACAGTTTATTAAGGAAACCTTGAAATGTTATTTGACTCCTTGAAGATTTATTATTTGTTCAACAATAAAGACTGTTATTTCATTAAAGGCTCAAAAGACCATCCTTTTCAGGAAAATCCTCAAGAACCTCTCTTTGAGGTGCCCTGGCTTCCCGCTGGGCATAAAGTATATGTCCTATACAAAAGACAATAGTTACAGGCCCAGCGCGTGACAGAACAGTGGATACTTTCATCCTCCTTATATAGCCACCTGTGAGGGACACTGGCTGTTGCAATCCTTATGCAGTAACCCTCATGTGGTTATGACTCAGCCATTATCACAACCCCTTAGGTATTGTGTCATTTATTTATTTTTCAAACTTATATGCCTCCACTCCCCTAGGGCTCGGAGCGGCTTACAAGCACCGGCTAAAATCAACAATTTAAAAAACATCTTAAAAACATCTTTAAAAACATCTTAAAAACATCCTAAAAGCACCTTTTAAAACATCAACAACAGAACTCAAAAGCCTGTCGAAACAGGTGTGTCTTACATGCCCTGCGGAAGGCCAACAAGTCCCGCAAGGCACGGACTTCAGGTGGCAAGGTGTTCCACAGAGATGGCGCCACTACTGAAAAGGCTCTGCGTCTAGTTGCAGTTAGATGCAAAGTCTTAAAACCAGGGACTTCCAGTAGGTCTTGGTCCTCAGAACGGAGGGATCTCTGGGGTTTGTAGGGGGTAAGGCAGTTCCTCAGGTACATCGGCCCTGGACCATGTAAGGCCTTAAAGGTAAGCACCATCACTTTGAAAGTGATCCGGTGCTCAATTGGTAACCAGTGCAGCTGCCGTAAGATTGGTGTTATGTGGCATCATATCGGGACTCCCGCAAGGAGCCGGGCAGCTGCATTTTGCACCAGTTTGAGCTTCCGGATCACTGCACAGGAAGGCCAATGTAAAGGGCGTTACAGTAATCCAATCTCGAGATGACTGTAGCCTGGATCACCGTAGCCAGGTTGTCCCTAGACAGATCGGGGGCTAGCCGTCTAGCCTGCCGAAGATGAAAAAAGGCAGTTTTGGTAACGGCGGAGACCTGGGCCTCCATCGTCAATGAAGGGTCCAAGAGGACTCCCAGACTCTCAGACTCTTTACCCTGACATTCAATCACTACACAGATACTATCACTATTCCACATGTTCATCAAGCAGTATTTTCTGTGATTAGAAATGTTGTGCCGTTTCTATCTGACAAAGATACCCAGCTCCGGCGAGTGTTTCTTGTGGGGAGTGGTCCTTTGTTCAACTGGGCTGCTTGGCTGAAGGAGAAATGTTGAGAACAGAACAAACATTAAATGCTTCTTTGGTAAGCAGGAGCAGGCGGAATAGGTCTTCTTTGGGGGGAAAAACTCACCACCAAACCATGGTTTGGATCGGCCCTGTTTCACAACCGCAAGACGTGGGAGGCGGTGTTTTGTCTTGCTACGACACGGCCGACTTGGGGTTCTTTTTGATCGGCAGCCTCTGAAGAGGGATGTTGGATCTTCGGCGCGTGCGGATTTCTTAGACCCAGCGCCGGAGTGAATGCATAAGTAGCCATTTTGCATAATGAGGTGTGCCAAATCCCTCCGGAGGTTGTTAAAACAGAAAGACAGCCTGTGTGGTAAACAGCAAGGAAGGCAGGTTCTGAAAGCAGATGGCAAGCAGCACGTTGTGTGCGTTTTTTTTTGTTTTTTTTGGTGTGTGTTAGAGGGGAAAACAACCACCTCAAGTCTGAAGATTATTATCGGGTGTTTCCTCCCCTGCAAGAAAATATCCCACAAGGGCATTCTCTTCTTCTCCTGACCCTAGCAGTTATGGGCAACTCGGATTTCTTGTTAATGTGGGATTTGTGTATAGATAGTGTTTAAATGCAATTTGTGTCTTGCCTGTATATGTGATACTGATTGCATCATCCAGAGTGTACTATAGTCTGGAAAGAGTTAATTGCTAAGAAGCTGTGTTGACCTTGATGTGTGGCTGGAACTGGGGAGTGTCCAGACACAAGTGTGTGTGCATTGCTGATTGCATCAGTTCAGTTCAGTTCTGAGTTGTGTTGAGTGCTGTCTGCTGAGAAGTCAAGTCCTGTGTCCATTGTCTTCAAGTCTGTTTGTCTTTATTACTGCTTTCAGTAAAACTTTGTATATAGTTTTACCAACGTCTCTGATGTCTCTTCGTTCTGCGTTCCACTGATTCCATCCAATTACTGCTGCACTGCAAATTACTCTGACATTTCTCAGCCCCCTCTCTCTGATAAATGGCTTTTCCCATGTATTTATTTCCTTTGTCTTTTGGGGAATGTTGAAAAGCTCTTAGTGTGTTCTGATCGGAGTTGTTTATTGATAGAGACCGCTGTCCTCAAAGCACTCTAGAGAGAGTCAGCCCCGTTGAACCCAGTGGGACTGACTGTTGTGTAAATATAGGCAAAGATCTACACTTCTTTTCATTCAAGCAGTGCTTTCCAAAGTGGGCTCTCATGCCCTTGGGGGTTCTGGAAGGATTCGGAAGGGGGGATCCTTGGATGCAATTGGGACACTGTTGTAGCCTGGCAAGTGTCAGAGGATTTTTCTGAATGTTCAGAGGATGTGGGGGAGGATGGGTTCCATAATGAAGCGTCTGTGAGTGTTCGGGGGGAATTGCCGGCAGATTAGGCCAGTGGTTCCCAAACTGTCTATTCTGTATGTGACTCTCTAAGGATCTGATTGTAAGGACAATCCTGAAAGTGGCTTTGTGTGTCCTGACTGTACATTTGTATATATCAGTGGTTCCCAAACTTATTTGGCCTACCGCCCCCTTTCTAGAAAAAATATTACTCAGCACCCCTGGAAAGGGGGCGTGGGTTAGAGGGGTGGGCGTGGCTCCTGCTGAAGAAGGCGGGGCTGAGCCTCTCCCATAGTCCAAGATGCAGGGCTGCGAGGGGGAGGGGGAGGTGGGTGGGGCCACAAATGGATCCCAGGACTGGGATAGGAAGAGTTACGAGCTCTGAAGCAGGGCTGAGCTATCCCTGTCCTATGGCGCCTGCCAGGACACAGGGGGCAGGGCTAGAGGAGGGGGCGTGGCCTCTTCCCAAGTGCCTGATGGGGCTGAACCTCTATAACCTGCCCTCGTGTTCTAACAAGTGCCTCAAGGGAGGTATAGCCCTGCCCTTTAGTCCTAAAAGGCCTCTCAGGAGAGGTATAGAGGTTCAGCCCTGTCTCAGGCTCTTGGAAGGAGGCCCCGCCCCCTTCCCTAGCTCCGCCCTCTTTGTCCCAACAAGCGCCTCAGGAGAGGTATAGATTCTCAGCCCTGTCTCGGGCTCTTGGGAAGAAGCCATGCCCACTTCTCTAGCTCCGCCTCTGTGATGTCTCAGGCACCTTTGGCCCCTGACCCCGCGGCCATTGCTGACCAAACTAAATAAGACTTGGGTTTTTTCCCAAGTCAGCAAGATTCCTTTCCAGATGCCTACTGTTGACATTTCCATGCCAGACCCAATTAAGGATGCCCTTGAGACAGTGCCGCCTCTCCCGGGTTCTCCGGATGGTTTACTGTTTGATCGAAGGGCTTTTCTGAAAACAGACCGTTCTCAGAAGCAAAGTTTGCGACGAAGTGCCAGATTAGTGGAGCGAGGCGATTATGGCTAGCCCAGTTCTCTTGGGAAGAATTAGGGAGGCAGGCACCTGGTGCGATGACTTTGGCGGACCAGTTCTCTTGGGAAGAATTGGGGAGTCCAGCACCTGCTCTGGGGGAGCTTATGAACTTCCATAAAAGTTTTGCGCTGAAAACCTTCTGCGCGGTGTCAACTTAACTTCTGACTGGGAAGCATCGTCGTTTCTTGATTCTGAGCTCCAAGCTGCCTGACGGTGTGCTTACTCTTGAGTAGACCGGGTGTTGGTTTACCTTCTTGCCAAGTTTGGACTGCGTTTCAGCTCCTGAACATCTAGTTTCTGCCTTGCCCTGAAATCCTGATTTGGACATTTATTCTAGAGGATTCTTCTTGCTTCCTGCTCTTTTCCCCACTCAAAACTCAGATGGAGTTTGAGTGTCTTTCAGTTTCTGGTTTTTGAACTCTAATACTGGACATAAGACTTTATCTTATTGGACTAAAATTGATCTTTCCTGGAAGGTCAATTGCTACTTTTACTTTGCTGCTTATTTCCATTTGGAACTTTATTTGCTTTAATAAAGATTATTATATTATTGGCTTCTGTGTTGGTTCCCAGTGTTCGCTCCGCCCAGGAGTGTTACAGTCCCCTGTATCCTACCAGGCGCCTCAGGGGCTCAGCCCTGTCTCCGGCCCTTGGGAAGAGGCCCCGCCCTTCCCCTGGCCCCACCCCCGTGTCCTAATAGGTGCCATCACTGCCCCCCTGGATTGCTGCAGCGACCACCAGGGGGCGGTAGCGCCCACTTTGGGAATCACTGGACTAGGCTGATGTTTTGATTTTTCTAGGCAACAGGGGGAAATGAAAGTACCAGTTCCCTTGAGAAAAGGCCTTATAATAAATAATAAAACTTTATTTGTATTCCGCCCTATCTCCCCAAAGGGACTCAGGGTGGATAGGAAGATGAGGAGGTTTCAAAGGAGTGTAGATTAGACCTGAGAATGCAGGGACTGAAAAGCAGGCAAAATAGATATTCCCAGCGGATTCGAAATAAGACCTTGAAGTCCAGATGTGTTAGGCATGATTTCATGGGTGCCTGGACAGGCTTAAATGAAGTGGTTTGGCTTCAGGACTTTCAGAGGAGACAAGTTGCTTAGTAGCCAAGAGAGGAAATCAGGAAAGCATCAAGGCATTTCATTTCCTCCAAACAGCTGGGGGAAATGACCTCGCTCCAAAACAGCTTTGTTTTCCACAGCCGGGGGTTTCGCGAGGGGAGCCTCGGAAGCGTCTCATCTCTCCAGCATTCAATATTCATTTGTTCCATTTGTCTGTTGAATATTTGGGCCAAGCGTGCTCAATACACGCATTAAAATTTAAAGCGATTCTCCTTAGGTAATCGCATCAAGCGGCATTGGCGCAACGTAAACACTGGCTCCGCTCCTTCAGCGCTCTTCCCATTACGCGGACGATTTTCAAAGAAATCAAATTACGGCCGGCTTAATATCAAAAAGGAGGAGGGATCGGAGGCTGTCAACTTCAAAAAGGGACATGGTTTCATTTAGTTTGCACCTTCCAAACGAACCCCGGGATTCTCTCGTCAGTTAGGCAGGTGTCGAAAAATGAAAAATTTTAAATTACTGATAACGAGGCAAGCTTTGCTTATGTTCGGGGAAGCAGGGGAAAGGGATTGCTTCTTCCACTGCTGGAGATTTTATGGCATCATAAATTAGTTAAATTAGTCTCCACGCATAAAGCGGTACCTAAATTTCCTACTCGACAGGTGCAACTGTCTTTTGGGCTGCATAGGTCAACAGCAAGCTAGACTATTAATGGTTGGGAGCTTATTCCGACCCGAGCTGGTTCGAACTCACGACATCTCGGTCAGTAGTGATTTATTGCAGCTGGCTATTAACCAGCTGCGCCACAAGCATCAATCTACCAAGCATGAATCTACACAACACAATCAATACAGTTTGATGTTTTCTTGTTGTTGTTCGGTACATCTCTGCTAACTACTGATAAAGACTCTGCGATTTTCCTGGATTAGAGATAAAACCTTGAAGTCCAGATGCGTTAGGCATGATGTCATGGGTCTCTGGATGGGCTTAAAATAAGTCGGGGGTACTTTGAATGCGATTTCCTGCTTCTCGGCAGGGGGTTGGACTGGATGGCACACGTGGTCTCTTCCAACTCTATGAGTCGACAGGTCAACAGCAAGCTAGACTATTAATGGCTTACTCCGACCTGAGCTGGCTCAAACTCATGATCTCTCGGTCAGTAGTGATTTATTGCAGCTGGCTACTTTCCATGCAATGGCTACTTTCCATGCAATGTTTTGTTGTGCCAGCTGTCAGCTCTAGTTTGTAGTGCGGTTTTCTTGTACTGGTTTTTTGTCTGCTGTGCTTTGAGGAGTTTCTGATTTTTGACTTCAATCAAAGCAGTCAAAAATCAGAAACTCCTCAAAGCACAGCAGACAAAAAAAAAAAACCCAGTACAAGAAAACAGCACTACAAACTAGAGCTGACAGCTGCCACAACAAAACATTGCATGGAAAGTTCCTTGACAAAATTGAAGGAAAAGCTGACAAGGAGAAGACCTGGCTCTGGCTCACAAATGGGACCCTGAAGAAGGAGACAGAAGGCCTGATCCTTGCAGCCCAGGAGCAAGCCATCAGAACAAAGGCAGTTAAGGCATTATTATTATTATTATTATTATTATTATTATTATTATTATTACTGTTCAGTAAATCTCTGCTAACTACTGATCAAGACTCTGCGATTTTCCTGGATTCAAGAGGAGTACAACCTCTTCTTCTAGCACCGCGACTAAGTCACTAGGCACCATGAGATGTTACCTGGATCCTCACAGGGTGGACACTCTTGTCATGCGTGACTCCCCTCCCAACACCCATTCGTAGGCATGTTAGGCAGTGCCTTTTGTAGGATTTAATTCCGGGCTGTTGACTGCCTGTCTTGTTCCATCTCAATTAGCAAGTGGGGAATGCATTTAGAGAGCTGACAGCAACTGTTTGGGGGATTAATGATAACTGATTTATTAATATTGAGTGGCATTCCAGTAACCCGAGCTGAGCAATGACTCACGGATAGATATCGCTCTCCCCACCATTATCATCTCTTGCAGTCACTCAAAGGCAGTTAAATGAGCTTGATTTATGACCTTAACCTACCGGGCCCAGTACATTTGCTTTATCGCTGTGTAAATCCCCTCCGACGCAATTCCCTGCCCCTCCAAAGAGCCCGTTTAAGAGTCAACATTATTCTGGAATTCTCAGAACTCTTCCTCCCTCTCATTAAATTTGCACCAAACAATCTTGCAATTAAAATTTCATCTAGATTTCCTCCTTGTGATTGGCATTTGGCCTTGGCTTTAAAAAAAAAAAACAGCCCTTAGGTTTTGTTCCCTGGAAGAGCCCGATTGATCTCGGTGTTGTTTTGGTGGATGTGCTTTGGCGACCCGTGGACAGATACCTCCCAAGCTACACAAGGAACATGAATTCATGGGTCAAGCTGGGACACCGAGGAGTAACCACAACGAATGATTCTTCAAACCAAAGCTTTACGTCATCTTCCGCTTCCCCCGACTCATATGGATCCTGATTCAAAATAAAACACCTCCCATTTTTCAAACAGCATTTTTGTTTGCATAATACATAGCTGCCCCAACTATATCTATATCTATATCTAATATCTATATCTATATCTATATCTATATATATAATAAAAGTGAAATCGGAGTATGTATCAGCGTTTTGATTGGCCTGGCGGAATATGTGTTTGCGTTTTGATTGGCCGCCACTATCCCAGGCCACTGAGACCAACAGGAATGAGGGATCTGCACCAAACTTGGCCCACTTCATCCCCACGATGCACTTGATGACCTGCTGCCATTTGGGGGAGGATGGACCACAGATGATGGGATTTGCAGTACTTTCAAACACTTTACCTCCCACAGACGACTGCAATGCCCACCAATGATGGAAATGGACCAAACTTGGCACACAGAACTCCTGTGGCCCCCTTTATGTCCTGATGTATATTGGGGCAGGATGGACCAAGGATGATGGGATTTGCAGTACCTTCCCTCACTTCTCGAGACCACAGCAACTGCCACAAATCACAGAACTGAACCAAACCAGGCACACAGATCCCAAATGACACACTTCACATGCTGCAGCAGTTTGACGGAGGGTGGACCAAGGATTATGGGATTTGCAGTACATTCTTCCAATTCACCTCCCACAAACCACTGTGATGCCCATGAATGACAAAACTGTATCAAACTTGACACGCAGGTGCAGGGTAGCCCACTTTACATCCTGGTGCAGTTTGGGGGAGGAGGGACCGTGGATGAGGGGACTTACACTATCTTCACTTACTTCCTGGGACTACTGTGACCCCCACCAATGACTGATCAAGACCAAACTTGGCACATAGAGCCACCATGGCCCACTCTACATCTTGGTGAGGTTTGAAAGAGCTTGGACCTTGGATGATGGGACTTGCAGTATATTCATTCACTTCCTGAGACCACTGTCACCCCCATCAATGTCTCATCAAGACCAAACTTCAAACAGAGAACACCCAGGACTCACTCTACACCCAGGTGCAGTTTGGAGGACGATGGACCATGGACGATGGGACTTCCAATACCTTCACTCACTTCCTGAGAGCACCGCGACCCACACAAATGACTGATCAAGACCAAACATGCTACATGGAGCCCTCATGACCTACTCTACATACTGGCTCTGTTTGGAGGGGGATGGACACTGGACGATGGGACTTGCATATGGGAGTTGGAGCTCACCCGCACCCACTGAACCCACCTGACATTGGATATAGGCTACACTTGGAACACAGGCAAACAAGGCCTTTCTCAAATGACCCGGGCACTGCCGGGTCTCCAAGCTAGTATATAATAAAAGTCAGTGTATGTATGTATGTATGTATGTATGTTTGTGGGTATGCGAGTATGTGGCAGCTTTCTGATTGGCCGCCACTTCTGCAGACCACTGTGACCACCAGGAAGGACGGACCTGGACCAAACTTGCCACACTTAATCCCCATGATGCACTTTACAGCCTGGTGCCATTTGCGGGATGATGGACCATGGGTGATGGGATTTGTAGTACTTTCAATCGCTACAACTCCCACAGGCCACTGTGACACCCACCAGTGATGGAACTCGACCTAACTTGGCACACGGAACCCCCATGAACCCCTTTCTGTCCTGGGGCAGATTGGGGGAGGATGGACCAAGTAGCTTCACTCACTTCTTGCTCTGGGAGTTGTAGTTCACCCTTATACAGACAGCACTGAACCCAGGCAACTTCGGATCTGGACCAAACTTGGCACACTGCCTCATCATGCCCAGCTGTGCATACAGGCAGGGTTTTGGGGTGATTGACCTTTGCCTCTGGGAGTTGTAGTTCACCCTTATCCAGACAGCACTGAACCCAGCCGATTTCAGATGTGGACCAAACTTGGTACACAAGTTTCTCAAATGACCCGGGCCCCGCTGGGTCCGCAAGCTAGTCCATAATAAAAGTGAAAAGCCGTATGTGTGTATGTGGCATGGGTGTCTGCTCACACAGACAGCCTCCGGCCTCCACAAACAGGCTTCAGTTCCCAGTGCTGAGGAGCCACCAAGTCACTCCCATCCACGGACATTGTGATTACAGTGAGCGCCATGAACATGTATCCCAACCCCTGCCAGTGTCCTCCCCAAACACTACGGCCCACCACCCAAGGAATGCTTTCCTTTGGGGACCATTTCCTCCTAGATTGTGCCTTTTCCTCCACCACAGGCAGGCATCCCAGGGTTCTCCATTGGTGCGGAATTTGCATGACCCCGCCCACTGCCCTTCCCTTTCAAATCTGTCTCCAGAACAAACACAGCACAACTAAACTTCCTGGAGGAGTTTGGGGGATTGACTCCACATGGTGGAAGTTGTAGTTCACCCTGCATCAAGTCAGCACTGTGACTCCTACTGGGGAATGTAGAGGAATTGTAGTTCACCTACACCCAGAACGCTATGAACCCAAACAATGATGGGTCTGGGCTAAACTTGCCATGCATATCTGATATGCCCAGATTTGAATACCTGGTTGGTTTGGAGGGGAATTGGCCTGGACATTTGGGAGTAGTAGGTACTGGGATTTATAGTTCACCTGCAATGAATGAGCACTCCGAACCCCTCTGATGATGAACCAGGACCAAACTTGGCACACAGAGCCCCCATCACCAACAGAACATATTGGACAAGTTTGGGGAAAAGGGAGTTATAGTTCACCTGCATCCAGAGAAACACTGACCCCCACCAACAATGGACCGGGACCAAACTTTGCACAGAGAAGCCTCATGACCAACTGAACATACTGCAGGGGTTTGTGGGAATGGGCCTTGCTTTTGGGAGTTGTAGTTCATCTGCATCCTAAGAGCACTGAACCCAGCCAACGACGGATCTGGATCAAACTTGGCGCACTGACTGAACATTGCCTGCTGTGGATACTAACAGATGTTTTGGGACAATTGCCCTGGGAATTTGGGGATTGTAGTTCTTCACTCCCATCCAGAGAGCACTGTGGCCAGGCGATGATCAGACAACAACAGATCTGGAACACACTTGGTACACAGACCCACAATGGCCAACTTCAAATACTGGGAGGGTTTGGGGAGGATTGATCCATGATTCTGGGAATTGTAGTTCACCCACTCCAAACAGAGAATACCTAACCATCAAAGACAAATCATGCCTTTTTCCAATAACCCGGGCATCGCCAGGTTCCCAAGCTAGAAATATCTTAAAATCAGAGTTGGAAGTAACCTCATGGGCCAATTTGTAGCTGTCACAAGTCAAGCCTTCCCGCACATAGATGACAGTGATTTCATACAAACACGCACACGCACCATGGCTCTGTCTAGCAAATCAGCCATCGCATCATTGAATGATAGAATTATATTGAATGATAGAAAAAGGGGGAAAGGCAATTGCAAAAGGGTCAGGAGAACAGCACATACAAAAATAGCAAGTGTCCAAAAAGGACAAAGTTCATAAAGTCAAGAGAGCCAAAATTCGCAGTGTTACAGTAAACATAAATCCATAAACAAGGCAACAGGACCTTTTCCAAGGTAAACCCTTCCAGGAGACATAGGCATGAACTAGGACAGGAAACGTAAGGATACTGGAAACATGAACTTGGGAGCAGAGACAGTCATCCTTTGGCAACGTTGTCTCTTCTGAGAAGAGACTTAATTTAAGCCCGACCAAGTAGCCATGAGATCATGCCGAACACACCTGGGCTACAAGGTTTTCTCACGGATTCTCTCAGAAGGTCTAATTCAGGGCTCCCCAAACTAAGGGCCGTGGGCCAGATGAGACCCTCCAAGGTCATTGACCTGGTCCCTGTCCTAAACTTTGGACTTAGGGTTGACCTAAGTCTACCTGGTCTTTGGAGGTCTCTTTGCTTATCTATGGTCTTATGAGATCATCTAGATGATCTTTGAAGATCTCTTTGCTTGGCTACGGCCTTATGAGACCATCTAGATGGCTTTTGGAGGCCCCTTTACTTACCTATGGTCCTGTGAGACTGTTTAGATGGCCTTTGAGGGTCCCTTTCCTTACCTATGTTTTTATGAGATTATTTAGATGGCCTTTGAGGGTCCCTTTCCTTACCTATGGTCTTATGAAACCATCTAGATGGCCTTTGAGGGTCCCTTTCCTTACCTATGGTCTTCTGATGGCCTTATGAGATCATCTAGATGGCCTTTGAGGGTCCCTTTCCTTACCTGTGGTCTTCTGATGGCCTTATGAGATCATCTAGATGGCCTTTGAGGGTCCCTTTCCTTACCTGTGGTCTTCTGATGGCCTTATGAGATTATCTAGATGGCCTTTGAGGGTCCCTTTCCTTACCTATGGTCTTCTGATGGCCTTATGAGATTATCTAGATGGCCTTTGAGGGTCCCTTTCCTTACCTATGGTCTTCTGGTGGCCTTATGAGATCATCTAGATGGCCTTTGAGGGTCCCTTTCCTTACCTGTGGTCTTCTGATGGCCTTATGAGATCATCTAGATGGCCTTTGGGGACCCCTCTCCTTACCTATGGTCTTATGAGACCACCTAGATCAGGGGTCCCCAAAGTATGGCCCGCGGGCCACATCCGGCCCATCGGAGGCATTTATCCGGCCCCCGCGGTGGTGGCTCCTTCCTCCTCCGCCAAGAAAGGTGCATGTAGTGTGGAGAAGGAGGAAAAAGCACATGCCTTTCTTATCTCCATCACCCCACAGGCACTTTTCCCACTGCCGCTGCTGAGGAAGGGCCTCACGGGGCGAGGAAAAGGCTACCGCTGAGGAAGGCCTGCACAGAACGAGAGAGGAGGGAAAGATGCGTGCCTTTCCTGCCTCCTCTCTCACCTCGCACACTCCTTTTCCTCCTCCTCCCTCACCTGGTATGCGCCTTCCTGCAATGGAGGAGGCGAAACAACAATAGAGGCATGCCTGTGGTAAAAGGTAGAGGGCTCCCTTTTTTTCTTGCCACACAGGCTCCCTCCTTTGCAGCCCTGTCGTAGATTCATTTTTCTTGAAGGCTAGCAATTTCTTCCAACCCTGATTTTTAGTGTATTATTGTTGTTGTTGTTGGTCAGGGGTGCTTTATGTTTTGGTTCACAAAGGGAGAAAGGGGTTGGACTCTATGGCCCAAGGGGTCTCTGTTGTTGTTGTTGTTATTGGGTGGCTATCTGTCAGGGGTGCTTTGATTATGATGTGATGCACAAAAGCAAAAGGGGGTTGGAGTAGATGTCCCAAAGGGTCTCTTCCAACCCTCTTTATTATTTTGATGATGATGATGATGATGATGATTTTTATTATTATTAACATTGAGACTGTATTTGTTCCTTTTTTGTTTTTGTTTTTACTTCAAAATAAGATATGTGCAGTACGCATAGGAATTTGTTCATAGCTTTTTTTAAAAAAAAACTATAATCCGGCCCTCCAATGGTCTGAGGGACCATGAACTGGCCCCCTGTTAAAAAAGTTTGGGGACCCCTGATCTAGATGGTCCTTGGAGGTCTCTTTGCTTACCTATGGTCTTATGAGATCGTCTAGATGGCCTTTGAGGGTCCCTTTCCTTACCTATGGTCTTATGAAACCATCTAGATGGCCTTTGAAGGTCCCTTTCTTTACCTATGGTCTTATGAAACCATCTAGATGGCCTTTGAGGGTCCCTTTCCTTATCTATGGTCTTATGAAACCATCTAGATGGCCTTTGAAGGTCCCTTTCTTTACCTATGGTCCTATGAAACCATCTAGATGGCCTTTGAAGGTCCCTTTCTTTACCCTCAAAGGCCATCTAGATGGTTTCATAAGACTTATGTCTTTTTTAAAAAATTGTTTCTGCAACCTACCTTGAATGGGAGCTTAGCGTAGCCTAACATGGCTGCCGCTCCCGGCCAATCAGAAGCTTCCACGATGGACGCAAAGGTGGGGGCTAACGTCCTCTGCGTCCACATGGAAGATTGCCATACAAGGCCGGTGTGTAGCGATTGTGCATGCGCGTCCGCCATTTTAGAAACATTTAGAATCATTATGAATTTTCGGAAATATCCAAAAATTTTGGGTGAAAAAATCGGAAATACTTTCTATATCGAAGCGCCAGCACCCCCTACTTTAGAAACGAGAATTGAAACATTTTTTTCATCGATCGGACATGCCTACTATTTTTTATTACAATTAATACATTTATTATTTCACTCTGATCTTATTATTGTTATTATATTTATTATTCTACTCTATTTATTATTACATTTATTATTTTACTGCATTTATTATGATTATTATTACATTTATTATTTCACTCTATTATTACTAAAAGGATACATAAGCACAATTACATTGAAGAAGATGAAAATAATGATTTGATCAGAGTTGAACAGTCATATCTTAAATTACAGTTTGATGTAAAGATTCAAACATTTAAACTACTGATAACTCAATTAATGTAATTTTATTGGTATCTCAGCTTGTACTGTCAATGTTTTCCCAGTTTTTTTGTGATAAAATTAGGTGCCTCGGCTTATATTCGGGTCGGCTTATATTCGAGTATATATGGTACTTCTGTTAATTGGTGGCTTTATATACCAATAGTTATGTTATAATGTGTACACTTTGGTAAAAATAATAATAACAATTATAATAATGAGTACAGATCATAGAATCAAACAATCCTAGAGCTCTCGCTCGTATTTCCGCGCATATGTAGAAATCAGCACGGTCCTGATCTGCCAGCGCGTGGCTCCCCTCCCTTGTGATATTCTGGGGATATTCTGTTCCTGATAAAGAACTTAATGTACGCTGATGACAGGAATTGATTTCCAATTTCCTGTGGAATGGCGCTCGTCGCTGCTTCTGATTCAGGCAATTTGGCTTATATTAGAGTTGCAAGCCGAGGGCTATAGATCACCGTGACAGGCAAGACGGGCTGAGTTCGTTGGATAAGATGGTGAAGGAGATCTTTTGCTATGAATGTTTGCCATTCTTGCTATGATTCGATGATATGGTTTTTAAAAGAGGCTGGATGGGAGGGATCTGTTGGGAGGGATCTGGTTGGTAGTGAGACTATATAGAAGATCTGTATAGGAAGGATAATAATATCAAGGATAGCTTTGACGGTATGGTGAGTAAATTAGAACCAGACATTCTGAGGAGTGAGGTTGAATGGGCCTTAAGAAGCATTGCTAATAACAAGGCAGCAGGAGACAGCGGGATCTCAGTTGAACTGTTTAAAATCTTGAAAGATGATGCTGTCAAAGTGATGCTTGCCATATGTTGTGGTTCACTTTGATGAAGAAGGGGATTTGGGTTTCAGCAGGCTGACCAAGGAAATGTTGAAGTCTCTGAATTGTCAGAAATGCAGGCTGACCAAGGAAATGTTGAAGTCTCTGAATTGTCAGAAATGCAGGCAGACCAAGGAAATGTTGAAGTCTCTGAATTGTCAAAAATGCAGGCCGATCAAGAAGAAGTCTCTGAATTGTCAGAAAGGCCGCAGGATAGCAGGGAAGCTGAAGTTAGTGAGAAGGGTGACCTTTCACAGGATTTTGAACATCAACAAAGTCCAGGTGGCTCTGGCAGCGAGCCAGAGGAGTCTTCCTTAGATCGAGATACAAGGTTAAGGTTAAGGGTTCATCGTCCCAGGCGTTCTCTGAGAATAGCTGTGGGAATTCAAGGTCAGAGGAATGCTTTCTTAGCCTGTAAGCATGGTTAAATAGAGAGAAATAGGGAAAGATTTCAGACGAAGCAAAGTTGATTTTGGAAGCTTAACACCTGCCTTGTCTCTGCTCATGGAAAAAGGTTTCTTGTTTTGGGTCATGCTTAGTTCCTGAGTTTTGGATTGTATTTTGGAGTTCACGCTGCCTTGTTTTTCAGGACTGAGTTGCTAGATTCTACAGAGACTTTGAACTATATTCTGCAAGACTGCCTTTACAAATGGGTTAGTGCTTTCTTTACTGCTTTTTATTAAGACTTTGCTATCTTTTATCAACAAACTGTAAAAACCAAGTCTGCTGTGGTGGAGTGTTTGTTAAGAGCAAGGTGAACCAGCGCTGAGGTGCAACACCATATACCAGGGGTCCCCGAACTAAGGCCCGGGGGCCGGATGCGGCCCATTGAAGCCATTTATCCGGCCCCCACGGCACAAGGGCAGAAGGGGGTTGGGCTAAATGGCCTTCTCTTACAACCATTATTATTATTATTATTATTATTATTATTATTATTATTGTTATTATTATTATTATTGAGGCTGGGTGGCCATCTGTCAGGGGTGCTTTGCTTGTGCTTTGGGTGCACAAAGGCAGAAGGGGGTTGGACTCAATAGCCCAAGGGTCTCTTCCACCTATTATTATTATTATTATTATTATTATTATTATTATTATTATTATTATTATTATTATTATTAAAATTGAGGCTGGGTGGCCATCTGTCAGGGATGCTTTGCTTGTGTTTTTGTGCACAAAGGCAGAAGGGGGTTGGACTCAATAGCCCAAGGGTCTCTTCCAACCCTCTTTATTATTATTATTATTATTATTATTATTATTATTATTATTATTATTATTATTATTATTATTATAATTGAGGCTGGGTGGCCATCTGTCAGGGGTGCCTTGCTTGTGCTTTGGGTGCACAAAGGTAGAAGGGGGTTGGACTCAGTGGCCCAAGGGCTCTCTTCCAACCCTCTTTATTATTATTATTACTGTTATTATTATTATTATTATTATTATTATTATTATTATTATTATTATTATTAAAATTGAGGCTGGGTGGCCATCCATTAGGGGTGCTTTTCTTGTGCTTTGGGTGCACAAAGGCAGAAGGGGGCTGGACTCAGTGGCCCAAGGGCTCTCTTCCAACCCTCTTTGTTGTTATTGTTGTTGTTGTTGTTGTTATTAACATCAAGGCTGTATTTGTTCCCGTTTTGTTTTTGTTTTTACTTCAAAATGAGGCATGTGCAGAGTGCATAGCAATTTGTTCATAGTTTGTTTGTTTTTTAACTCTAGTCCGGCCCTCCAACGGTCTGAGGGACCGTGGACTGGCCCCCTGTTTAAAAAGTTTGGGGACCCCTGCCATATACCAACAAACTCTAGGATTCTATTTTTCTATTCTTAATCCAGCGACTTATGGATCGCAAACTCTGCGGCAAGAGAGCGTTGTCAGGACAAAAGATATGCTTGGCACAAACGCGGCAGGACGATAATGAACTCCTGGCACCTCAGCCGGAGATGTGCAATCCCTTCTCTCCAGGCATCTGCTCTCACACCATCTGGCAAAATACGAATCAAGGCCATGCTTCATCATTTCCATATCTAGAGTTTATTAAACCCTTTTGCCGTAATATGCAGGCCAAGACCTAAGCGGCCGAGGTCCTCCAACCTTCGTGTACATCGGGTTTAATATATATCCTGTCGTCTGCTTTTAGAGGTACTTAGATTTTAGCGATCCCAAGACCCCTGCTGTTCCGCGGTATTCGTTCCTTTCCGTGTGCTCTGTTAAATACAAATTTAAACAGGTGGCTCGGAGATCAATACTGTCCGACAGATTGGGGATTGGACTAAATCATAGCTCATCCCGGGAGTAAGACCTTCCCGCCCAGCAAGTCCCCAATGAACCGTGGATTTATGCACGGTGACATTTCCATTTGTAATTCAGAGGCGCGTTTGCGGCTTTTATTGCGGCCCAGGATTCATAGAAAAGGGAAAGAGAGAGAGCGCAATGACAAATCGACGTAATAGCACAAGACTAATTAGTCATTGTGACCCAAAACAACCCCCTCCTCAGTTTGCTTTGCTGCAAAATCTCGGTCACCTGGGGCTCTCGAATGACTAATGTGCAACTGGGAAGGATATGACATCTCCTGGGAGGCTGCAGAAATAGTCCCGCCAGCAAGTAATTCTGTCTCCTGTCTACAACAAAGAAGGGCAGAGGGGATGAAATGCCCAAGGCTGTGGCGCAGACGGGAGAGCAATGAATCACTGACCAGGAGGTCATAAGTTCGAGGCCCACTCGGAACTATGTTTGTTGTTTGTCTTTGTCCTATGCTAAAAAGGCATTGAATGTTTGCCTGATGTGTGTAATGTGATCCGCCCTGTAATGTGATCTCACCCTTCGGGGTGAGAAGGGCGGAATATAAATGCTGTAAATAAATAAACAAATAAATAAATAAAATCTCTTCCTTGTAGGTATCCGAAGGAATGGCCAACTTTGGATTTCCAGTTAGGACCAGTACTGTGTTGCAGTGGTCTGAGCGTAGGGCTAGAAGCCTAGGGTTCAAATCTCTACTCGCCTATGGAAACCCATAAGATTGTAGGCATATGGAAGGAAAGGCTGAACTAAATATGAATATTGTCACCGAGGATTATCACCTTTGGTTCTCTGGTTCTTTGTCTTCATGGAACTAGACACTTAATCAAGGAATTATCTGCATATCCACATCATCATTTCCTTCAGTTTCATGCCTCCACGGGCCTATGAGCCGGGCCTACGAGCGTCAAGTGCTCGGCACTCGTAGATGCGGGTCACAGGGCCTACAGTTGAGCGCCGAGTGCTCAATGCTCGTAGATGCGGGTCACAGGGTCTACAGTTGAGTGTCGAGGGCTCGGCGCTTGACAGTAGGCCCTGCGAGCCAGGCCTACGAACATCGAGTGCTAGGCACTCGTAAATGTGGGTCACAGGGCCTACAGTTGAGCTCCAAGTGCTCGATGCTCGTAGATGCAGGTCACAGGGTCTACAGTTGAGCGCCAAGTGCTCAATGCTTGTAGATGCAGGTCACAGGGTCTACAGTTGAGCGCCAAGTGCTCGATGCTCGTAGATGCAGGTCACAGGGTCTACAGTTGAGCGCCAAGTGCTCGATGCTCGTAGATGCAGGTCACAGGGTCTACAGTTGAGCGCCAAGTGCTCGATGCTCATAGATGCAGGTCACAGGGTCTACAGTTGAGTGCCAAGTGCTCGATGGTCGTAGATGCAGGTCACAGGGTCTACAGTTGAGCCTTGAGCGCTCAGCGCTTGACTGTAGGCCCTGCAAGACAGGCCTATGAGCATCGAGCACTCAGCACTCGGAGATGCGGGTCACAAGGCCTACAGTTGAGCACCAAGTGCTCACAGGGTCTACAATTGAGTGTCGAGCACCCGGCGCTTGACTGTAGGCCCTGCAAGGCAGGCCTACGAGAGCATCGTGTGTTCAGCCCTCGTAAATGCGGGTCACAGAGCCTACAGTTGAGTGCCAAGTACTCGATGCCCGTAGATGCAGGTCACAGGGTCTACAGTTGAGCGTCGAGCACTCGGCGCTTGACTGTAGGCTCTGCGAGCTGGGCCTACGAGCATCGAGCACTCGGTGCTCAACTGCAGGCCCTGTGACCCGCACCTACAAGCCATCGAGAGCTCAAGGGCTCGTAGGCCCGGCTTGCAGAGCATACATCCGCGCGACTGGCCTGTTTGAATGTAAGAGACAGAGAAACAAAACATAGTTTCCTGCATGTTGTGATACCACCGCACTTCATCGTAATTTGGACGATTGCTTTTTTAAGTGCCTCCGTATTGATTTAATTAAACCGAATATCCAGGCTCCGAAGTGTTGAGCGGTTCTTAATTCAAATATCTTTAAATTTAACAGCTAACTATTAGAAGACCAGGTTGTTTACAACCTTTTTTTGCACAGATGTGTCAGCAGGAGAGTCATCGCTGGACACCTGAAACAAAGATGGGCTTTGGTTAAAAAATAAAAAATAAATCTACATTGCGATGAAGTTAGAGAGACATCTTGTGGTCACTTGGTGTCAAAACACATGAAAATATGATACAGATTTGCTTTGTCATAGGATTTTATCATGTTCAGTCATGCTATATATCTGTGGAATAATGTCCAGAGAAAGAACTCTTGTCTGTCGGAGGCAAATGTGAATGTTGCCACTGGCCACCTTTATTAGCATTGAATGGCCTTTCAGCTACAAAGCCTGGCTGTTGCTGCCTGGGGGAATCCTTTGTTGGGAGGTGTTAGCTGGCCCTGATTGTTTCCTATCTGAAATTCCCCTCTTTTCTGAGTGTTGTTCTTTATTTTCTGTCCTGATTTTAGAGGAAGCATTGGTAAAATCAGTTTGAGTCCCCTCCAGCCTGGGCTGGGCCGGGCTGTGGCGCAGCTGGTTAGTAGCCAGCTGCAATATATCACGACTGGGATCAAAGCCATCCCGGGTCAGATTGAGCTCCCAACCGTTAATACCCTACCTCAGCAGCTCGACAAACAGTTGCAGTTGTTGAGTAGAAAATTCTAGGAACTGCTTTATGCATTAATTATTTTACGACACCGTGCAGAAAGGAGTGAGGAAGTACTACCATCAAGGACTCGGTGTCGTAAGGGGATGATGAAACAACAGCTCCCCCTGTGGCCGGAATCGAGCAAACCCTCATGAAGCTGAGAAATGTTAAATTGCCTCTGTAGTTGTCTATATATGTCGTATGTCTAATGTTTGCCATGTACAGTAGAGTTCCAGTTATCCGGCATAAATGGGCGGGCCGAATGTTGGATAACCGGAACTGTTGGATAATAGGGAGGCCCTATTATCCCTCCTGGCAAGCCGGGTGCCTGGTGAAGGGAAGAGTCTCATCCCTCCACCGAGCGCCTGGTTTAGAGAAGCCTGGTGCATGCCTGTCCTGGCACGTTGGATAATACGGTACGTTGGATAATACGATACATTGGATAATATGTTACGTCGGATAATACGGTACGTCAGATAATATGGTACGTCGGATAATACGGTACGTCAGATAATACAGTACGTTGGATAATACGGTACGTTGAATAATACGGAACGTCAGATAATACGCTATGTCGGATAATACACTACGTCAGATAATACGCTACATTGGATAATACCCTACGTCGGATAATCGGAAGTTGGATAATACGCTATGACGGATAATAGGCTATGTTGGATAATACGTTACGTTGGGTAATATGCTATGTCAGATAATACGCTACATTGGATAATACCCTACGTCGGATAATCGGAAGTTGGGTAATACGCTACGACTGATAATACGCTTCATCGGATAATACGCTACAACGGATATTCGCTACATCGGATAATACACTACGTCGGATAATACGCTATGACGGATAATACGCTACGTCAGATAATACGCTACGTTGGGTAATATGCTATGTCGGATAATATGCTACATTGGATAAAACCCTACGTCGGATAATTGGAAGTTGGATAATATGCTACGTTGGATAATCGGAAGTTGGATAACGGGAACTCTACTGTATATGTGCATTGTAATCCACCCTGAGTCTCCTTCGGGTGAAATATAAATAAATAATTTTCCCCCGTGTCTCTCATTCTGTTACAGCTGAAATTCTGTGCCCGCTCGACTGTAAGTGATGGCATTGCTTTTTCTACCACTTGCAATCCAAACCCATACACGCTGCCAAGGCATACGGTTGGGTTTTTACTCGCGGACGCAAGGACATAGTAGAGCAAACACGTGATGCTGGAGACATGATGCATGCCTGTTGCTTTTGCAGCTTGCTTGCTTTTAGACTCTTCGCTAAGTGCTGATAAAGGCAAACGGTGTGTTTGCAGAGGGGTTAATTGCCCAGCCGGGGATTTTTTCGGCTGTGATCTTTTTGTGTTTGTTCCTGCAAAGCTTTCTTTGAGTCCTAACCAAGGCTGTCTTCCAAAACAAAGTGCTAATTCTTATCAGTGACAAGCCCATGTTGGCGCTGCCTCTTCCTTGGCCCGTGAATACTAATATTATGCTGTACTAATAATACTAATATTATGCCGTACTAATAATACTAATATTATGCTATTATAATAATACTATTATTATGCTTTATTAATACTAATATTATGCTATAGTAATAATACTAATATTATGCCATACTAATAATACTAATATGCTTTGCTAATAATACTAATATTATGCTTTGCTAATACAGTAGAGTCTCACTTATCCAAGCCTCGCTTATCCAAGCTTCTGGATAATCCAAGTCATTTTTGTAGTCAATGTTTTCAATATATCATGATATTTTGGTGCTAAATTCGTAAATACAGTAATTACAACATAACATTGCTGCGTATTGAACTACCTTTTCTGTCAAATTTGTTGTATAACATGATGTTTTGGTGCTTAATTTGTAAAATTACAACCTAATTTGATGTTTAATAGGCTTTTCCTTAATCCCTCCTTATTATCCAAGATATTCGTTTATCCAAGCTTCTGCCGGCCCGTTTAGCTTGGATAAGTGAGACTCTACTGTAATACTAATATTATGCTGTACTAATAATACTAATTTTATGCTTTGCTAATAATACTAATATTATGCTGTACTAATAATACTACTATTATGCTATACTAATAATACTAATATTATTAGTATTATACTAATATACTATACTAATAATACTACTATTGTGCTATAGTAATAAATCTACTATTGTGCTATAGTAATAATACTACTATTATGCTATACTAATAATACTATTATACTATACTAATAATACTAATATTATGCTGTACTAATAGTACTAATATTATGTCATTCTAATAATACTAATATCATGCTATACTAATAATACTAATATTATGCTGTACTAATAATACTAATATTATGCTATACTAATAATACTAATATTATGCTATTATAATAATACTATTATTATTATGCTTTATTAATAATAATATTATGCTGTAGTAATAATACTAATATTATGCTGTAGTAATAATACTAATATTATGCCATACTAATAATACTAATATTATGCTATTATAATAATACTATTATTATTATGCTTTATTAATAATAATATTATGCTGTAGTAACAATACTAATATTATGCTGTACTAATAATACTATTATTATGCTATACTAATAATACTAATATTATGCCATACTAATAATACTAATATTATACCATACTAATAATACTAATATTATAAAAATGTAAAGTTTTTATTAGTACTAATAATACTAATTTTATGCTATACTAATAATACTAATATTATGCCATACTAATAATAAATATTACCACCTCATAGTTTACCTCATAACCATTATAGTTAGAGCTTATAGTTTCTTCATAGTTAGAACTTATAGTTCTCCTCATAGTCTTGTATTTACCTCATGTACTTACCTGATAGTGATGTACTTACCTATAGCTTAGATCAGGAGTCCTCAAACTTTTAAATCCGAGGGCCGGTCCACAATCCTTCAGACTGTTGAGGGGCCGGATTATTGTTTGAAAAAAAAATACAAACAAATTCCAATGCACACTGCACATGTCTTATTTGTAGTGCAAAACAACAACAACAACAACAATGAAAGAACAATACAATATTTAAAAATAAAAACAATTTTAACCAACATACATTTATCAGGATTTCAATGGGAAGTGTGGTCCTGCTTCTGGCCAATGAGATAGTCAAGTTAATTAGGGTTGTTGTTGTTGTTGTTGTTGTGTGCCTTTCAGACTTTGGACGAGCCTAAGTCTAAAATTTATGTATTTAATATTTATTTATTTACTACATTTGTATCACACCCTTCTCACCGCAAAGAGGACTCAGAGTGGCTTACAAATTATATGTACATACAATATATTACACTAGCTGTGCCCGGCTACGCATTGCTGTGGCATTGTCTGGTGGTGTCTGTATTTTATAGGCAGTGTGGAAGAGGCCTAAGTGAGGCCTAACTTTGCCTGTCCCCTGGGCTGAGTCGGTTGCTAGGAGACCAAGTGGGCAGAGCTTAGCCTTCTAACTGGCAGCAATTGGATAAAAACAATTATTCCTCTCCCTCTAATTAGGACTTTATTTTTCTTTTCTTTTTGTTGTATCAACCTAGAGGCGTGGATGAGGGGTTGTGCTGTCAATTTTCGAGGTTGTGGGGTGTTTAGTTTTGTTGTTTTGTAGGTCGCCAGGATTCCATCACTCTTTTATATATATAGATTATTAGCATAGCACAATATTAGCATTAAATATTACAACAATTTTTAACCAATACCACCACCACTTTGCCACAGCAACGCATGGCCGGGCACAGCTAGTATATTATATTATTAAAACTGATATAAAAATGTATTATAAAACTGAGGGTGGGGGCCAGATAAATGACCTTGGAGGGCCGCATCTGGCCCTCGGGCCTTAGTTTGGGGACCCCTGGTTTAGGTGGTGTTTGTATGAGGGAGACGTGGGTTTAAAAAGAATTTTCAGAGATACTTGTAATGACTATAAGTCCCATATGTTTTGATTGACCTAAGTTGCAAAAGGCCTATGTTTGAGGAAGGCCTGCACTTGAGAGAAAATGCTGATGTTTGGGAAAAGAGTTGTTCCAGAGAAAAGAAGTTACTTTCAAATAATAACAATACATCAAGTCAGAACCAGTTCCCATACGATTTCGAGCATATACTTGCAACAAGTCAGGGTCAATAACATGAAAGCACCATTGTCTAAAGAATTACATGTTGTTACAGCATAGAAAATAATAATAATAATAATAACTTTATTTTTATACCCCGCCCCATCTCCCCGAAGGGACTCGGGGCGGCTTACATGGGGCCTTGCCCGATAAAACAATCAAATATCAAAACACAGCAATAAAACAATTATCCAATAAAACATCAATTACAGTAAAAACAATCATTAAAATCGACATAAATATACAATATTAACACAGGAGACTAATTCATAGAACCCAGACAAAGAGCAGAATGTGCTGAAACGGGCCGAAATGGGGAAAGTAGTTTCACAGTAGAAATGGACAAAATGCAATATAACATTTGGCAACACCTTGAGAATGGGGCTATTATAAAATGGGCAGATAGATCAGTCCGACAACAAATTAAGTGTCAAAGGCCTTATTATTATTATTATTATTATTATTATTATTATTATTATTATTATTATTATTATTAAATCCTTTGATTGCATGTATGCATGTATTTGTCACATTGCTATGGCCACACAATAAATAGTTCTTTTGCAGTTTGAAGATCCAACTTTTGTGGTGTTTTTCCTCGCCCTCTCCATAGAAAAGGGGCCTCCTGCTTTTGACTTTGGATTAAGAGGAGTATTTTTACATCTTTTACATCATTGCCTCTTCAATATAAGTATCCTGCTTGTCCCTGCTGCCATTTTAGGATTACTCATTGAAAGAGAGATATTGAGCTCTCTCCCTGCTGTGTGTGTGTGTGTGCGTGTGAGGGAGAGAAAAGAGCAGGTTTTCTAAGTGTAAAGATCTGTCCGTCTTTTTAAAACCATTATAGGCTTTCTCCCTGTTTAGGGGTTTGAGAAAGTTAAAAGTCAGAGCTCCCAACTGCTATTTGACTTGTAGAGGCGTTTTGGCGCCAAAAGGGGGTTTGCTGCTTGGCAGCCATTTTGTGTTGGTCCTTTTAAGCTTCCCTCACAGAAGTGAAGCAGAGGGTTGGCAGCCATTTTGTTTCCACCTTTTCTGTGTAGTTTTCTTGGGGATGTGTGCTTTGGTTGAAAGGAGCGGGGAATAGTATTTGTTTTGTGTTTGTTTTGCCTTTTGCCTGAGGAAAGGAGTTCATACTCACTACCGATTCCATATTTTGTGATTTCACTGATAGTTTAGGTGGTGTTTGTAGGCTGTGTGCATGGTCTCGCCACAGTCCTCTTCCCACACAGAGTTGAGCAGAGATCTATCATCATGGAGAGGCTTTCTGAGGGAATCGCAAGCAGACATTCGCACAGCACCCGCTTCCATAGAGAAAAGCACCCATCAGAAAAGATCCTGAAACTGTTGTTGGAAAGGGAAAGCTGTTTGATGATAGAGGCTGAAAGAGCTTGGAGGCCATTGGAAGATGTCATGCGTACTTTGTCAACCACCAATGGATGACCTTGTGAAAACAGCAGTTTATAAAGACGAGCTCCTTGATACTTTTTCTGATTGGAAAGCCTTAATACAGGGGTCCTCAAACTTTTTAAGTGGAGGGCCAATTCACAGTCCCTCAGACTGTTGGGTGGCCGGACTAGGATGAAATAGTCCAAAATTAGGATTGTTCTTGTTGTGTGCCTTCAAGTCATTTCAGACTTAGGTCAACCCTAAGTCTAAAGTTTAGGACAAAGGCCAGGTCAATGACCTTGGAGGGCGTTAGATTGGGTACCCCTGATCTAGACGATCTCATAAGACCATAAGTAAGCAAACAGACCTCCAAAGGCCATCTAGATGGTCTCATAAAACCATAGGTAAGGAAAAGGACCCTCAAACGCCATGTACATGATCTCATAAGGCCATCAGAAGACCATAGCTAAGGAAAGGGACCCTCAAAGACCATCTAGATGGTTTCATAAGACCATAGAGAAGGAAAGGGCCCCCCAAAGGCCATCTAGACAATCTCATAAAACCATAGGTAAGGAAAGGGACCCTCAAAGGCCATCTAGATGGTCTCATAGGACCATAGGTAAGGAAAGTGATCTCCAAAAGCCATCTAGATGGTCTCCTAAGGCCGTAGCTAAGCAAAGAGACCTTCAAAGACCATCTAGATTCTCTCATAAGACCATAGGTAAGCAAAATTACCTCCAAAGACCAGGCAGACTTAGGTCAAACCTAAGTCTAAAGTTTAGGACAGGGGCCAGGTCAATGACCTTGGAGGGCCGCATCCGGCCCCCGGGCCTTAGTTTGGGGATCCCTGCCTTAATAGATGAACAACAACAAGTTCTTAAAGACATTAATAATGATGAGGCCAAAGCAAGGCTTCGAGCTTTATTATTTGACTCACAAAGTAAAGAAAGTGGACTTAATGCTGTGCTTGAAGCCTCTCGGTCTTGGCTTCAAGAATTTCAGTGGCGTGAGGTTTACTTTACATCGTCCCCGCCTCAGAGTCCTCAAGTCATTCAGGGATTTCACCACAAAGCACCAAAAGTTCGGTCACACACCGGTCGAAGATGTCACCTGCCAGTAGGCACCATTCGCATTCTGTCCGTGGCAGTGATGGGACTTCCTATCATAGTCAGGCTCCTTCTAGAGCACCTCAGCATTTAGAAGAGTCGAGGAGAAATTTCAAAGCTCAGATTCTCCAGGCAGAAGCCGAAGCTGCTACGGCCAAAATTGAGGCAGAGCGAGTCAAGCAACAAGCCCAAATCCAGGCACAACAAGCCGAAAGGAAAGTCCAGATGTTGGCTCTTCAAAGGGAAAGAGACCTATTACAAAAGAACAAAGAAGCAGCTAAGCTAGCCGTTAGGGCAAAGATTCTGGCAAAAGCTTTTCAGGATGAACTAATTCCTGAGAATGTTAGGTTGCTGCCGCAGGAGGACATCGACTCCAAGATGTCTCTTCTCCTTCTTACTGACAAAAATGTCATTCCCAAGGAGCAGCACCCTATTGAGGGCAACATCGTTGAAGTTTTGCCTAATACCAGAATTAACGAACCTGTGCCTCAGCTAGATAATCGGCTGCCCTTAACATCAGTTGGCATCAAAGAGATATTATAAATATCTGAGACATTCAGAGCTTTTGAAGCTAACTGTTGCCAGAAGTTTACTTTACAAGAGAGCCATTCATACAAAACCGGGCTAGATTTGACAGGGGGGTTAGAGGAGTCATAAATATGAGAATTAGGGTTAGCGTTAGGGTTAGCATGCTGGACAGTTCCCCGCGGTGGAAAATAGGGAAGAAATAGAGAAAAAAAGAATAGAGGAAAAATAGAACTCATGGCTCCTGGCGTGGTGCTGAAGGACAGGGCTTAAGGATTTCGCAATGCCGGTCTCTGGGTAAACGAAAGCCGTTTGTTTCTGGTCAGCTGGTGCGCGTCTGACAGCTGTCAAACTGAGCTGTCAAAAGTTTGTATGTCTCAAAAGGTATGTTCCCGTGGTTCCAGAGAGATGAAATTAGGAGGAGATTTTTGGAGGGGTCCTCGGCTTCTGTCTCTAACGTTTGGTCTTTATAGGAGCCTCAGAAGTGGGTAAATCAGGTTGAACCTTGGGTACTGGGTCCTGAGCAGGTATTTTCTGGAATAATACCTGCAGGCCATCCCCTGGCTCAGCACTCCACTGGTCCTCGTCTTCCTCACCGCTGGTTGGAACTGGATCCAGTTCAGGAGTGCTCTTTAGTCTGGAATGATGAACCCAAGCGCGGATTCCCGATACCTTGCAGGCGGTGTGAGTGGTTAGGAGGACTTGGTGCGGTCCGACCCACTTCTCAGTCAGAGGCTCCGGTCGCCACATCCGCACGAAGACCCAATCTCCAATAGAGAAGTCATGGACAGGAGCATCCAGAGGGATAGGGAGGTGAGAGAGTAGATACCTGTTTAGAGAAGAAAGAATAGAAGTAAGAGAGGATAGTCTAGTTCTAAGGCTTTCGGATCCCACCTCATGCAAGTGTTCAGCTTTCAGAGGAACCTGTTGTCAGGCTCACTTCAAAGGACCAGTCTGAACGCAGATCAAAGATAGCTGCTCTCAAATCCAATCTTTATTGAAGAATACATGACTTTGGAAAAAGTCGAGAATGACCTAATGTTTTCATACAATCATTTTTATCACCTCTGATGCAACGTAACACGTAAATATCATCATCAAACCCCACCCCTTGTATCACATTTCTACTATTCCCACACACTCTACCAATTATAATTGTTTATGCTTTCAACCCCGAGTTCCCAGGCTCTTCTATCTTCTTCTGCCAGGTGCTTCCAGGATTATTTATGTTATGACTCCAAGTCCAGGGCTTGGAAATTCAGCCCTGTGACTTGGTTCCATGACATGGCGCCCTCTTTTTCTCCATCCTCCTCTTCGGTGCTTCTTTCATCACAATTCTGAAATAAATCAAACAATAACTCTATGTATCCATTTTGTCCAAAGTACCCATATACTTTTTCAGTAAGCTGCGATGGAATACTGGGTGTATTTTCCCTAAACTTTTTGGCAATGCCAACTGGAAAGTCACTTCGTTGATAACACCCTGTATTCTGAATGGTCCAATATATTTGGGGCCCAGTTTTCTCGAAGGTAGCCCCAATTTGATGTTTTGGGTACTTAACCACACTAAATCTCCTTTCTCCAATTTATCGCCTTCCATCCTTTTTCTGTCTGCGAATGTTTTATATTTTTTGTGTGCTTCCTTTAAGGATGCAGTCACTTGACTCCAGCATTCTAGCATTTGAGTTTTCCATTTCCCTGCCCCTGTTTCTTCATTCTCTGTCCATCTTGGCAACTGGGGCAGAGGCTGTATTTCATACCCGTAAACTACTTCAAAGGGAGTTTTATTTGTTGCGGAATGTATAGTTGAATTAAAAGCTAGTTCTGCGAAAGCCAGCCACTTAGACCAATCATTTTGTCTCATGTTAGAGTACATTCGAAGGAACTGCCCAAGCGTCTGTTGAGTACGTTCTACTGCCCCATTTGTCATGGGGTGAAAAGCAGAACTTAGACTCCTTTCTGCTCCTAGCATTTCCAAGAATTTTTCCCAGAATTTTGCTGTGAACTGAACCCCTCTGTCACTGACTACTCTACTGGGACATCCATGCAGTTTGTAAATATGGTTTATGTACAATTCAGCTAGTTTCTCTGCCGATGGTAGTTTCGTCAGTGCTATAAAGTGGGCCTGTTTAGAAAACAGGTCTAATACTGTCCAAATATAACGATGTCCTTTGCTAACCGGCAGTTCCCCCACAAAGTCCATAGCTACACATTCCCAAGGCCTGGTAGGTTCTGCTACTGTTTGTAATAATCCCATTGGCTTCCCTCCTCTCGATTTATTTCTGGCACAATCATCACATTGAACAACATGATTCTTTATGTCCTTCCTCATCCCTGGCCACCAACAATGTTTTGCTATTGCCTTTGTTGTTTTTGTAATTCCTGTATGACCAGCGCTCTGGTTATTGTGAAAACGATGCAAAATCTTAATCCTTAATATTGCTGGGATATACAGTTTCTTGTTCACAAACCAAAATCCCCCCTTCTGCTCCCCCTTTTCTGCGTTGGATGCGATCCACTGATCTCCTTCGTATGACTGTTTCAGTTCTTTTCCCCAACTATTTTCCTCGTCGAATTCAATAATAGCAGTGTTCTCTCTTTGGGTCTGCGCTCTTGTACTGACAGCTAAGCCCCATTGTTTATCAGAGAATATTGTTCCCTCTTTTGCTGTGGTTATGCCTTCGTGTTGAGGCATGCGTGAAAGAGCATCCGCCAAGACATTCTGTTTCCCTTGGAAAAACTTTAATTGGAAATCGAACCTGCTGAAGTATTGTGCCCATCTAATTTGTTTGGGGGACAATTTTCGAGGAGATTTTAAATACTGGAGGTTCTTATGGTCAGACCAAATTTCAAATGGGATTCCGCTCCCTTCGAGGAAGTGTCGCCAGCATTCTAAGGCTTTTAATATGGCCAATGCTTCTTTTTCCCATATGGGCCAACATTTTTCAGTTTCACTGAACTTCCGGGACAAATATCCACAAGGTTTTAAGTTCCCATTTTGATCTTTTTGCAATAGTACTGCCCCGTATGCACAGTCTGAAGCATCGCAATGGATTATGAAAGGGCTCTGGATATCGGGGTGTTTTAGGACGGGTTCTTCTGTGAAGCATCCTTTTAGGGTTTCAAATGCCTTTTGGCATTCTGGCGTCCAACTCAGTTTGGCGCCAGGAGCTTTCACTTTTGCTGTCTCCCCTTTCCCTTTTGTTTTTAAAAGTTCAGTAAGGGGTGCGGTTATTTGCGCAAAGCCTTTTATGAACGATCTATAAAAATTTGCAAACCCCAGAAATGATTGCAATTGCCTCCTTGTTTGAGGTACTCCCCATTCTTTTACGTCTGATACTTTAGACGGGTCCATAGCTAACCCTTCTGGAGATATCCGATACCCCAGAAAGTCAATTTGAGTTTTATTAAATTCACATTTGGACAGTTTTGCATACAGCTTTGCTTCCCTTAGTCTCTGCAAAACTTCCCGGACCAATTCCACGTGCTTTTCTTTATCTTCGCTCACGATCAAGATGTCATCAAGGAATATGAATACTCCTCGGTACAACAATGGGTGCAGTATTTCATTTATAAGCTGCATAAAGCAACTGCCGCCATTTTTTAACCCAAATGGCAAAATTTTATATTCAAAATGGCCGAATGCGCAGGAAAATGCAGTTTTCCAAGTATCCTCGGGTTTGATTCTTAATTTATGATATGCTTCAATTAAATCCAGTTTAGTAAATATGCTCCCTTTCTTCAATACGGTAATTAAATCCTTTACTAAGGGCATAGGGTATTTATTGTCCTTAGTAATTGCATTTAAATTTCGATAGTCAATGCACAATCTTAGAGAGTTGTCTTTCTTTCTCCTAAATAACACTGGGGCTCCGAGAGGAGAATTGGATGGCTTAATGAAGCCTCGCGCCAGGTTCTTATCAATATATTTCCTCAATTCCTCCTTCTCCTGAACAGACATGGGATACACTTTTGGTTTTGGTAAGTTTGCTCCTGGGGTTATTTCAATTTCTACTTCTATATTCCTCTTGGGAGGTAATTTACTTGCCTCTTCCTGATTGAAAACATCCACAAAGTCTCTGTATTCAGGTGGCAATAGCTGTGGGTCTATTTCCCCTGCTTCATTTCCCTCGTCCTCCTCTCCTGCTATTTTGCTTATCTCCCATTGCGTTTGTTGTTCTTTAAATGCTAGGCTCTTTCCTCTCCAATCTACTTCAGGATTTGCCTGTTCGAGCCATGGGATCCCTAGTATTACATGGTATGTGGCAATAGGGGCTATCACAAAGGATATTCTTCCTTCCCATTTGCCTATTTTACATGGGACCCCCCGTATTTCCTTCGTAGATACTTCCCCAGCAGCAACTGATCCATCTAGCTGCGAAAATGCAATTGGGGAGTCAAGCAACGTCTGCTGGCATTTCAGCGCTCCTGCTAATTCCGGAGTTATAATGTTCCTAGAACAACCGCAATCCACGAATGCCCTGCAGGTGGCCCGATTCTCTAGCCCCGATAGGCAGATTGGCACTACTAGCATGCGTTTGTCTCGACTCACCAGCCTTTCCGGAGATTCTGGGGCTCGCACCTCCTCCTCCGCTCGTCTCCCGGCTGCTGGCTTGGGCTTTGAGGGTTTTGGCGGCTCCCCCTTCCGGGCCCAACATTCTGCTGCTCGATGGCCCGTCTTCCCACATACAAAGCATCCCGGCTTGGGTTTGTTGTCATCTCCTTTGAAGGGGATCCCCGGCCTCCCTCCGGGCCTTTCCTGCTTCCTCGTTTCTCCTCGACCCATCGCCACCGGTCTTTGCTGGCCGCCGCCGCCCCTGAAACGCTTTACTTGGGCCAGGGTGGATTCGACGCGCCCCGCTAGTTGTATCCAGCCCTGGAGTGTTTCTGGGTCGTCTCTGTGCGCTGCCCAACTAAAAACCTCGGGGCGTAGTCCCTCTTTGAATATCTCCACTTTGGTCACTTCAGACCACTCTGGCACCCTTTCCGCGAGATGGAGGAATTCCTCTGCGTACTCGGGCACCGTTTTGTCCCTCTGCTTTATTCCTTTAAGCTGGTCTCGAGCCCTCAATTGCTCTAGCCGGTCTCTGAACAGGTTTTCCAGTGCGGCGAGGAAGCGGGGTACTGACCTCAGGCACGGGTCGCGTCTGGCATGTAGTTGCACATACCAGCTGGCTGCTCCTCTCTTTAGTGTGTTGCCGATGGCCCGAACCATGCTTCCTTCGGAGGGGAATGTGTGTGCATTGTCTTCCATATATCCTCTAATGCCAATGAGGAAAAAGTTCAGTTCAGATGATTCCCCTCCGTATTCCAGTTTGAGCTCTTCCCTCCTTTGCATCCATTCTGCGGCCCGTTGATGCTGTCTGGGAGGCATGGGGAAGGGTTGCATCGGGTTTCCTTGGACGGCCCCTTTGAACACGCCGCGCCCCACTCCGGCGGTCGTTCTGCGCGGCTCCCGAAATTCTGCCGCTGCTGTCGGCCCTTCCACCCATCCGAATGCGGGCCTTGCTGTAGCCCCCGCACCTCGCCTTCCCTCGTCGTACGGCACATCCTCCTCCTCTTCCAGGATCTCCGGTTCCTCTCCGCCTTCATCCGCTAATCCACTGGACCCAATCCCTGGCCCTAGTGGTCTTTCCACCCCGACGCCCATTCGGGGGGTTGGAAGTTCTGTTGGATTTGGCGGCCTCAGAGTTCCCAGAGCTTGCTGGCGCTCCACTTCGCGCGCCATTCTGTCTCGGAACTCCAGTTCCTGCCAGTATTCCTCATCCCCCTCGCCCCTCGCCGCCACGGGGCTCTGCGTTGAGGCGCGCTGGCCCCTCTGGCTCCAAGCTTCTTCTTTACTTGGCTCTCTCTCAGCGCCATATCGGGTGGGCTCCTTCTGGAGATTCTCTTCCAATAGTGGCACCAACCTCCCCACGGTTTCCGACAGCCTGGATAAATTAGTTTCCAGGATGGATAACCGCAGGGCCACGGTCTCCGGCATGCTTCCTCCAGATCCTCAACTGGTTTCTGCAGCCGCCGAAACGCCTCTTCCCCCTCTGGGAATCCTCTGGGTCACGCCGTTCGGCCTGGGGTACCCCGTAGAGGAAGCTATGGCTTGCAGCGTCTCTTCCCCCAACGGCCGGGCCCCTGGCAAAGGCCTCTCTGCTCCATTTAGGCTTTGATCGCCTTCTCCACTCATTATCACTTCACTGCGAATCCGCAGGAGGGTGAGAACGGGATTCTCGACTTAAATGTCAGGCTCACTTCAAAGGACCAGTCTGAACGCAGATCAAAGATAGCTGCTCTCAAATCCAATCTTTATTGAAGAATACATGACTTTGGAAAAAGTCGAGAATGACCTAATGTTTACATACAATCATTTTTATCACCTCTGATGCAACATAACACCACACGTAAATATCATCATCAAACCCCACCCCTTGTATCACATTTCTACTATTCCCACACACTCTACCAATTATAATTGTTTATGCTTTCAACCCCGAGTTCCCAGGCTCTTCTATCTTCTTCTGCCAGGTGCTTCCAGGATTATTTATGTTATGACTCCAAGTCCAGGGCTTGGAAATTCATCCCTGTGACTTGGTTCCATGACACCTGTGAGGAAGGAAAAGGTCTACCATAGAGAATTTCAAAAGGACTTAGCTTCAGTTTACCCCTAGGAGCCGCCCTAACCCGAGTGAGAGCGAGTGGAAGGGCCTCAGGCCAAGGCAGGTTAGCTTGCTGGCAGATCTTAGCCACTTGTCTCTTGAGGGTCTGGTTCATCCTTTCGACCTTCCCGCTTGCTTCTGGATGCCAGCTGGTGTGTAAGTCCCATTGGATCTGGAGAGCCTGGGAGACCTGTTGGGTGACTTTGGAGATAAAAGAAGCTCCGTTGTCCGAGGATATGCAAAGGGGCATACCGAAACGTGGTATGATGTGGTTAAGAAGCGCTTGAGTGACTTCTTTGGCGGTGCAAGTATAACAGGCAAAGGCTTCTGGCCATCCACTGTAACAGTCCACAAACACCAACAGATATTTGTGCTTCTTACTGGAAGGCAGTTCAGCAAAGTCCACCTGCCACACCTGCCCAGGTTGTAGTCCTGCTTTTAGATGCCCCACTTCTGGCTTCTTCTGGATTTTGGGGTTGTTTTTTAAACAAAGGAGGTACCGCTTGCAAGCCCAGATGGATTGTTGGGCCATGCGAGGTCCAATGAAGAAGGATCTGAGGTGTTCCAGCGTGGCATCATGACCCCAGTGGGTGCTCTTGTGGAGACGGAGGGCCACTTCACGCATCCGGCGGTCCGTGAGGAGCAAACGGCCTTGGCTGTCCTTCCACCAGCTTTCATCCTGAGTCAAACCTTCCTTCCTAGCAAACTCATCATCCATGGTGCCATATAGAGGGAGGTTTGACACAGTAGTGTCAGGGATGAGGGCACCCTGGAAGGTGGGCACCCGGTTGGCAGCCCCCTTGGCCGCGGCATCTGCTCTCCGGTTCCCCCTGGCAGCGTCCTGGTCCCCCGTTTGGTGTCCTCGGCAGTGGATGACAGCAACAGCAGTGGGTTTACAAACAGCATCCAGTAGCCTCAGGATTTCTGCCTGGTGCTTGACTGGGCTGCCTGCAGTGGTCAGCAGCCCCCTAGAATCATAGAATCATAGAATAGTAGAGTTGGAAGAGACCTCATGGGCCATCCAGTCCAACCCCCTGCCAAGAAGCAGGAAATCGCATTCAAAGCACCCCCAACAGACGGCCATCCAGCTTCTGCTTAAAAGCCTCCAAAGAAGGAGCCTCCACCGCAGTCCGGGGCAGAGAGTTCCACTGCTGAACAGCTCTCACAGTGAGGAAGTTCTTCCTGATGTTCAGGTGGAATCTCCTTTCCTGTAGTTTGAAGCCATTGTTCCGTGTCCTAGTCTGCAGGGCAGCAGAAAACAAGCTTGCTCCCTCCTCCCTATGACTTCCCTTCACGTATTTGTACATGGCTATCATGTCTCCTCTCATCCTTCTCTTCTGCAGGCTAAACATGCCCAGCTCTTTAAGCCGCTCCTCATAGGGCTTGTTCTCCAGACCCTTAATCATTTTAGTCGCCCTCCTCTGGACGCTTTCCAGCTTGTCAACATCTCCCTTCAACTATGGTGCCCAGAATTGGACGCAGTATTCCAGGTGTGGTCTGACCAAGGCAGAATAGAGGGGGAGCATAACTTCCCTGGATCTAGACGCTATTCCCCTATTGATGCAGGACAGAATCCCGTTGGCTTTCTTAGCAGCCGCATCACATTGCTGGCTCATGTTTAACTTGTTGTCCAGAAGGACTCTGTACTGCTGTCTAGCCAGGCCTTATCCCCCATTCTGTATCTTTAATTTCCATTTTTTCTGCCAAAGTGAAGTATCTTGCATTTGTCCCTGTTGAACTTCATTTTGTTAGTTTCTGCCCATCTTTCTAGTCTGTCAAGATCGTTTTGAATTCTGCTCCTGTCTTCTGGAGTGTTGGCTCTCCCTCCCAGTTTGGTGTCGTCTGCAAACTTGATGATCGTGCCTTCTGACCCTTCGTCTAAGTCGTTAATAAAGATGTTGAACAAAACCGAGCCCTGCGGCACTCCACTCGTGACTTCTTTCCAAGATGAAGACGACGCATTGGTGAGCACCCTTTGGGTTCGTTTGCTTAGCCAATTACAGATCCACCTAACCGTAGTTTTGTCTAGCCCACATTTTACTAGTTTGTTTGCCAGAAGGTCGTGGGGGACTTTGTCGAAGGCCTTACTGACATCCAGGTACGCTACATCCACAGCATTCCCTGTATCGACCCAACTCGTAACTCTATCGAAAAAAGAGATCAGATGAGTCTGGCATGACTTGCTTTTGGTAAATCCGTGTTGACTATTAGCAATGACCGCATTTGTTTCTAAGTGTTCGCAGACCACTTCCTTAATGATCTTTTCCAGAATCTTGCCTGGTATCGATGTGAGGCTGACCGGACGGTAATTGTTTGGGTCTCCTTCCAGATGGCTCCGTGGGCATGAAGGACATTGAAGGCAAACTTAGAGTCTGTGTAGATGTTAACAGTCTTTCCTTCAGCCAGCTCCAGAGCTTTGGTGAGGGCGATGAATTCTGCTTTTTGGGCGGAGGTACTGGCTGGCAATGGTTCTGCCTCTATGGTGTCCCATAGAGTAACAATCGCATAGCCCGCCCTTCTCACGCCCTGGTGGACACTGCTCGACCCATCAGTGTAGTATTCCAAATCTGCCTGGGGAAGAGGTTGGTCCTTGAGGTCCGGCCGGCTGGAGTAGACTTGTTCAATGGTGGCGATGCAGTCGTGTGGTTCTGGGTCGTCTCCTTCCGCTGACTCGATGGGCATCAGGGTGGCTGGGTTGAGGCAGTTGGTAGTTGCCATGGTGAGGTCCCCTTGGTCAATAAGTAGAGCCTTATGAGATATTGCCACAGAGTATAAAGTCTTGTTATGACTGGATTCTTTGTATCTTTGAGATGACTTCAATGCAATGTTGACATGGCTTTCTCTATGGCTTTTTAATCTAATTTGAATACAGTTCCAACGTGACGTGAATTTCTGTGATCCTTTTGCTTCCTGCACTTCCTTCCAGTGCCTCACCAACTGACAAAATCTAACTGACAAAAAATAACTGCCATTTCAGGCTGGCAGGAGCCAAGACTAAGCTCCGCACTTTTAGAATCTTAAAGGAAGAGGACAGCAGGTGATGTTCTGCCTCCTCGTGGCAGGACAATTATTATTATTGACACAACGACGTTGTATGACACAGCAAACAAGACAGATATGCTGGATTTCATATCACAAAATCACAATTCGAACACTTCCCAAGTGTCTAGGACTGTGTGATGTATTTTCGGATGATGCGTGCAGATCCCAGTAGGGTGGCCTTTTGCAGTTGGCAGATCGTAATTTTGTCAATGTCTATTGTTTCCAAATGCCGGCTGAGATCTTTTGGCACGGCACCCAGTGTGCCCATCACCACCGGGACCACCTGCACTGGTTTCTGCCAGAGTCTTTGAAGTTCAATCTTGAAGTCCTGATAGCGGCTGAGTTTTTCCTGTTGTTTTTCGTCTATGCGACTGTCACCTGGGATGGCAACATCAATTATCCAAACCTTGTTCTTTTCCACAACTGTGATGTCTGGTGTGTTGTGTTCCAGAACTTTGTCAGTCTGGATTCGGAAGTCCCACAGTATCTTTGCGTGCTCATTTTCCACGATCTTTGCTGGTTTGTGATCCCACCAGTTCTTTGCTGCTGGGAGGTGGTACTTGAGGCATAAGTTCCAATGGATCATTTGGGCCACACAGTTGTGCCTCTGTTTGTAGTCTGTCTGTGCAATTTTCTTACAGCAGCTGAGGATATGATCAATGGTTTCGTCAGCTTCGTTGCACAGTCTGCATTTTGGGTCATCAGCTGATTTTTCGATCTTGGCCTTAATTGCATTTGTCCTGATGGCTTGCTCCTGGGCTGCAAGGATCAGGCCTTCTGTCTCCTTCTTCAGGGTCCCTTTCATGAGCCTTAGCCAGGTCTTCTTGTCAGCTTTTCCTTCAATTTTGTCAAGGAACTTTCCATGCAATGTTTTGTTGTGCTAGCTGTCAGCTCTAGTTTGTAGTGCAGTTTTCTTGTACTGTTTTTTTGTCTGTTGTGTTTTGAGGAGTTTCTGATTTTTGTTATTATTATTATTATTATTATTATTATTATTATTATTATTATTATTAAACAACATTGAGGCTGGGTGGCCATCTGTCAGGGATGCTTTGCTTGTGCTTTTGGTGCACAAAGGTAGAAAGAGTTGGATTAAATGGCCCAAGGGGTCTCTTCCAACCCTCTTTATTATTACAGTAGAGTCTCACTTATCCAAGCCTTGCTTATCCAAGCTTCTGGATAATCCAAGCCATTTTTGTAGTCAATGTTTTCAATATATCGTGATATTTTGGTGCTAAATTCGTAAATACAGTAATTACAACATAACATTACTATGTATTGAACTACTATTTCTGTCAAATTTGTTGTATAACATGATGTTTGGGTGCTTAATTTGTAAAATCATAACCCAATTTGATGTTTAATAGGCTTTTCCTTAATCCCTCCTTATTATCCAAGATATTCGCTTATCCAAGCTTCTGCCGGCCCGTTTAGCTTGGATAAGTGAGACTCCACTGTAGTATTATTATTATTATTATTATTATTATTATTATTATTATTATTAACATTGAGGCTGGGTGGCCATCTGTCAGGGGTGCTTTGCTTGTGCCTTCGGTGCACAAAGGCAGAAGGGGATTGGACTCAATGGCCCAAATGGTCTCTTCCAACCCTCTTTGTTGTTGCTGTTGTTGTTGTTGTTGTTGTTAATTATTATTGCTCAGTGGCCAACTATAGTCTTTTATAAGCCTTTTATTGTTATCACAGCTATGGTAAGGCAAACAGCCGTACATACCCCAAAGGGCTATATCATGGAAATGGCCACAGCCACGCATGTCGCAGCAAACAAAGAATATATACTGTATATATTCGAGTATAAGCCAACCCGAATATGAGCCAAGGCACCTGATTTTACTACAAAAAAACTGGGAAAACATTGACTCCAGTATAAGCCGAGATACCAATAAAATTACATTAATTAAGGCATCAGTAGTTTAAATGTTTTTGAATCTTTACATCCAACTGTAATTTAAGATATGACTGTTCAACTCTGATTAAATCATGATTTTCATCTTCTTCAATGTAAATGTGCTTATGTATCCTTTTAATAATAATAGAGTGAAATAATAATAAATGTAATAATAATAATAAATGCAGTAAAATAATAAATGTAATAATAGAGTAAAATAATAAATGTATTATTAACAATAAAAATAAAGTAAAATAAATGTAAAATTAACAACAATAGGTAAAGGTAAAGGTTTCCCCTGACGTTAAGTCCAGTCATGTCTAACTCTGGGGGTTGGTGCTCATCTCCATTTCTAAGCCGAAGAGCCGGCGTTGTCCATAGACACCTCCAAGGTCATGTGACCACTGGCATGACTGCATGGAACGCCGTTACCCTCCCGCCGGAGCGGTACCTATTGATCTACTCACATTGGCATGTTTTCGAACTGCTAGGTTGGCAGAAGCTGGGGCTAACAGCGGGCGCTCACTCCGCTCCCACGTATTGAACCTGGGACCTTTCGGTCTGCAAATTCAGCAGCTCAGCGCTTTAACGCACTTCACCACAGAGTAAAATAATAAATGTAATAATAATAATAATTAATAGAGTAAAATAATAAATGTAACGATACCAATAATACTAAAGAAAAATAATAAATATACCATATATACAGTAGAGTCTCACTTATCCAACATTCTGGATTATCCAACACATTTTTGTATTCAATATTTTCAATACATCATGATATTTTGGTGCTAAATTCATAAATACAGTAATTACCATGTAGCATTACTGCCTATTGAACTACTTTTTCTGCCAAATTTGTGGTATAACATGATGTTTTGGTGCTTAATTTGTAAAATCATAACCTAATTTGGTGTTTAATAGGCTTTTCCTTAATGTCTCCTTATTATCCAACATATTCACTTATCCAATGTTCTGCCGGCCCGTTTATGTCGGATAAGTGAGACTCTACTGTACTTGAGTATAAGCTGACCTGAATATAAGCCCACCAGGACCCTCACCCAAATATAAGCCGAGGAGGGTTTTTTTCAGTCCTGTGAGTGTGCAGCGGAATCAGCAGAGTCCAGTTAACGCCATGTGCAAAAGACGCAGACCAGGCAGAGGAATTAAAAGAACAAAAGGAAACTTTACTTGTTGAGTTGAAAACAAATAAACAGTTCAGCAATCATACAATGTCCTTGTAGTTGCATAGGATCAATAACTAATCAATCAGCGTTCAATATATATACAGCATAGCATATTTAAATCAGCTACTTGATCGTAGCTATTAGAGAGTAGGGTTGTCCAAATATTCGTTATGTTTCTCGTTTCGTAATTATTTCGGATTGTTCTCATTTTTTGAAATGAGTATTGAAACGTTTTCCCTGGGCGCAACTGGCAATGTAATTTGAACCATCATTGGCCCATTCTCTAATTGTTTCTTAAAATTTTCGTTAATTTTTTTCCTTCCAAATTATTTTTTAAAATATTTTTTAAAAATTATTTTTTATTTATTTTTTTGTTTCTGCAACCTAACATGAATGGGAGCCTAGCGCAGCCTAACATGGCCGCTCCCTGGCCAATCAGAGTCTTCCACGATGGCTGCCAAAGGTGGGGGCTAGCGTCCTCCGTGTCCACGTGGAGGATCTCTATGAAAATCCCCAACCGCAGCCGACCCAAGCCATTCTGGGTTGGGATACTGAGGAGAGAGGGTGTTTGGCGCGCGCTGGGAAGCTGCTGCTTGCTTGTTTGGGGGAGAGAGGGCTAACTGGGGGTAGAGTGTTTCTGTTGTTGCTGGTTCAATATTGTGTTTTTTTGGGGGGGGGGGAATTGGCTGGGGGCTTGGGGCAGAGTCCTTGCTGTGGCTGGCTTTAGGGAACTTTTTTTTTTCCAAAGGACGTCTGCGTTCCTGCAAGTGCATTGCTTCCCTCCCGCTCCGTTTGTAATCCCAAGCCCCCAGGCTGAGTGTTATTGCAGCAATCACAAAGACACACATTGTTTTCAAACCTAAAGGGTACATTGGAAGAAATAGTTTCCAAAGGACGTGGGGCACCCGCCAAGGCATTGCTTCCCTCATGCTCCATTTCTATTCCCAAGCCTTGGGCTGAGTTTTATTTCTGCAATCACAAAGTCAGACATTGATTTGATTCAATAGAGGGTCCACAGCAATTTATAGTTTCCAAAGGACGTTGCCAATCCTGTCAAGGCATTGCTTGGCGTGTGCTGCATTTCTAATCCAAAGTCTACACAAGTAGAAGAGGGACTTTCACAGTAATAAGAACCCAATTGAACAGGAAATAAGACTTTCAAACCAGGAACAGGTTTCTTCAAATATTGAAAAATAGTGTATTATAAAAAGTTATAAAAATTCACCAAAAATCATAGGAGACAGGAAACATTCTGCAATTTGTTGAGCAAAGAGTGTTGAATGTGTTCTCCCACTGTACCAAATTTGATGCGAATAGCTCAAGAAATGAGGGCGGGAGACCCCCAGAAAAGTCCCCCCGCCGGTTTCCTGTTTTTTGGTGATTGCGCATGCGCGTCCGCCATTTTAGAAACATTTTAGAAACATTACGAATTTTTGGAAATATCCGTAAACATTTAGAAATAATTTCTACATCGAAGAGCCGGCACCCCCTACTTTAGAAACGAGAATTGAAACATTTTTTCCATCGATCGGACAAGCCTATTAGAGAGCCTGTCCTTTTTCTGTGCTCTCCCAACAAGCTCAAATCCCAACTGACGAATTCCAACTGTCAAACCAGCCATCTGCCATCAAACAGATACATTGTTTCGAGGCGTGGCTTGCCTCTGCAAAAAGAGCTCAGCTCTCCTTTTGCAGAGATCTCCTGCAAACATCTTTGCAAGGATTTCTTTACACATACACATATAGCAATTTGGCGTAATACTACCAAGGGCTGAAAAACTAGGCTTATACTCGAGTATATACAGTACCTTTGGCTTATCTAAAATTGACCAATGGCAGAGGGTCTTCCTCACCTTCCACACCCACTTGGCATAAGTGATACCTGTGACCTCATTTGTTGATTTCAAGCTAACTGTTGGTCTTGGAACTTTCTGGAGAAAGGCACCAGCTCACAGGCACCAGCTCACAGCTCATTAGTCATGCCAGACTAATCTGATCTCTTTTTTCGATAGAGTTACGAGTTGGGTCGATACAGGGAATGGTGTGGATGTAGCGTACCTGGATGTCAGTAAGGCCTTCGACAAAGTCCCCCACGACCTTCTGGCAAACAAACTAGTAAAATGTGGGCTAGACAAAACTACGGTTAGGTGGATCTGTAATTGGCTAAGCGAACGAACCCAAAGGGTGCTCACCAATGCATCGTCTTCATCATGGAAAGAAGTCACGAGTGGAGTGCCGCAGGGTTCCGTCCTGGGCCCGGTTCTGTTCAACATCTTTATTAACGACTTAGACGAAGGGTCAGAAGGCACGATCATCAAGTTTGCAGACGACACCAAACTGGGAGGGATAGCTAACACTCCAGAAGACAGGAGCAGAATTCAAAACGATCTTGACAGACTAGAGAGATGGGCCAAAACTAACAAAATGAAGTTCAACAGGGACAAATGCAAGATACTTCACTTCGGCAGAAAAAATGGAAATCAAAGATACAGAATGGGGGACGCCTGGCTTGACAGCAGTGTGTGCGAAAAAGACCTTGGAGTCCTCGTGGACAACAAGTTAAACATGAGCCAACAATGTGATGCGGCTGCTAAAAAAGCCAATGGGATTCTGTCCTGCATCAATAGGGGAACAGCATCTAGATCCAGGGAAGTTATGCTCCCCCTCTATTCTGCCTTGGTCAGACCACACCTGGAATACTGTGTCCAATTCTGGACACCGCAGTTGAAGGGAGATGTTGACAAGCTGGAAAGCGTCCAGAGGAGGGCAACTAAAATGATTAAGGGTCTGGAGAACAAGCCCTATGAGGAGCGGCTTAAAGAGCTGGGCATGTTTAGCCTGCAGAAGAGAAGGCTGAGAGGAGACATGATAGCCATGTACAAATACGTGAAGGGAAGTCATAGGGAGGAGGGAGCAAGCTTGTTTTCTGCTGCCCTGCAGACTAGGACACGGAACAAGGGCTTCAAACTACAGGAAAGGAGATTCCACCTGAACATCAGGAAGAACTTCCTCACTGTGAGAAGGGCTGTTCGACAGTGGAACTCTCTCCCCGGGGCCGTGGTGGAGGCTCCTTCCTTGGAGGCTTTTAAGCAGAGGCTGGATGGCCATCTGTCGGGGGTGCTTTGAATGCGATTTCCTGCTTCTTAGCAGGGGGTTGGACTGGATGGCCCATGAGGTCTCTTCCAACTCTACTATTCTATGATTCTATAAGGGAGGGGCACATACAGAGGCAAAAGTTTACTATTTTCTGGCTTATGGTCCCTTCAATTCCTCTTTCTACGCTGAACTAAATCATGAGGAGAGCAGGATCTAAATTCAGTATGTTATTGTTGACAAGTTTAGGGAGAGATGTTACACCTGACTTGTTTTGCTCCCCTGCTTTTCCAGAAACTGGCCAAAGAGAACAAAGGGAAGGTCCATGTCTTCTTCTGCGGCTCTCTGGCTCTGGCCAAAGTCATCAAAGGCCACTGTGAGCAGTTTGGCTTCAGGTTCTTCAAAGAGAACTTCTGAAGGTTGGATTCTCCACGTCTCCATCCCTGCTGGGTTGGGAAGCCCCGTCTTCTCTGTCCAAGGACTCCTTCCTTGGAGAGCTTTCACTATGAGAGGCATCCAGAAACACCTTTCGTTTCGTCTTCTGTAGTTTGTGGGAGCTCCTCAGAGGCATCATCGCAGATGAAATGGTGTCAAACCGCATTCATTCTACAGTGTAGATGCACCCAAAAAGGCAGCACATAGAGAAAAGCGAACAGAGTAAAGCATGCAGGACTCCCAGTGTCCAAATATATTAATCTGTTTGCAGCAGACGTACAGTTGATGTATAGCAGGGGTCCCCAAACTAAGGCCCGGGGGCCGGATGCGGCCCTCCAAGGTCATTTACCCGGCCCCTGCCCTCATTTATAATATAATATTTTTATATCAGTTTTAATAATATAATATATTGTATATACATATGATATTGATAATATTATCATTTTATACAATATAATACTAATAATAATACCAAATAATAATATTAATTATATGTTCTATATTACATATAATATTACAGTATAGTGGTATAGTTCAATATAGTGTCAGTCGTTTGCAGAAAACACCGTTGTTTAAGTCCAAAGAGTGCCCCAGGGCAGATTGTAGTTCTGCTAGATGTTCCTTTGCCGATATTGTTGCCCCATTCAGTGTCTTCACTGGCCAGTTATGTATAATCACTTGTCCTCCGGCAGGTTGCCTCTTTCTAGATTGGTGAAAGTTGGAGACCGGTTTGGGGACCCCTGCTATAAATGAACTGTTCCACCACTTTCGTTGTAAAAAGAAAAGACAGCATTAATTACTTTTTTCACTTTTTATTTATCTTTATCACATCCTATCTATATATCTATATCTAACAATCCATATATATATCTACCTATATCTATATCAATCTATATCTATATCTATAGGGGGATATAGAGCCAGGGAAAGAATACTAAAAAATGAAAGAAAGGGAGGGGTGGGGATTTTTGACTATTGTACATGTCTCTTGATGGGAAAAGGTTACAAAACCCCTCGTTCCCTCTGGACTTGTTTGAGAAGCTCCATCTCTTTATCTATCAGATCCTTCAGCTCCTGTTGGTTCTCACTGTTTGGATTCTCACAGAACACAGCCTTGATGGTCTCCAGGATGGCGATGGCTTTGTCCACAATCTCTTTGGATGCTTTTCTGTTTGGAGAATTTAGCACAAAGGAACTTAGTCGGGCAGTGAAACGATCCAGCACTTTCATAAACGATTTGAACTTCTCCACTTCCTTCTGCAGTTGGGCCAACTTGAGGTCTGTCGAGTCCACGTGGATGGTCAACGACACCGTGGTGACCGTGGTGACTTTGGCCCCCTCCTCCTGCTCCTGTTTGAGACCCTTGAACAGCTTCTTCTCCGCATTTCTCACCAGCGCCAGCATCTCTCTCAGGTAATCTTTGACTTTCTTGAACCTTGAGTTGAAGTCTGGGTCTTCTTTAACGGCCACCGGACTGTGCCTTAACGTTTTGGTCAAGACGTCCATCAAGCCCATGATGTCTCCTCCGGAAGATTGATGATTCCAGGTGAAATGATTCGTTTTCACGATGGCTATGTTGTTAATTTTTGTTGGTGGCTTTTCTGAATGGGAAGAATAGATGGCAACCGATGCGCTCGTCACGTGATGGGTGACTTTTGGAGGTGTGTCCGGAAGCAGAATGATGGTGCCGTGTATATCACTCCGAGGCCTCAAGGGTGATGTCTCAAGGAGGACCTCCACCTTCCGTGGCAGGATGCTGACCACGGGTTCTTCTGAAAGAGAAAGAGATATCGCTTTCTGGGGAACCTCTGGAGTGGTGCTCTCTTGGGTGGTGGTGGTGTCCTTATGCAGCATGATGGTGGCAATTTTGTCATTCCGCAGCCTCCAAAAAGCGGTTGTCGTTGGGGTGTGATGTACTTCCGTTCCGGTCATCTCCAATCGCTGTGGTCCTGATCCCTCTGGATCTTCTGATCTCTCTGAAAAGCAGAAAGTCAGGCCGTGTAAGTGACAGCTCTAGTTCAGGGGTCCCCAAACTTTTTAAACAAGGGGCCAAGTCACTGTCCCTCAGACTGCGGGAGGGCAAGACCAGGGGTCCCCAAACTTGTAAAACAGGGGGCCAGTTCACGATCCTTCAGACCGTTGGAGGGCCGGGCTATAGTCGGCCACCAAGCAATAATAATTAATAATAATTAATAATAATAATAATAATAATAACAATAATAATAACAAAGAGGGTTGGAAGAGACCCTTTGGTCCATTTAGCCCAACCCCCTTCTGCCGTTGTGCACCGAAAGCACAAGCAAAGCACCCCTGACAGATGGCCACCCAGCCTCAATGTTAATAATAATAATAATAATAATAATAATAATAATAATAATAATAAAGAGGGTTGGAAGAGACCCCTTGCGCCATTGAGTCCAACATCCTTCTGCCTCTGTGCACCAAAAGCACAAGCAAAGCATCCCTGACAGATGGCCACCCAGCCTCAATGTTAATAATAATAATAATAATAATAATAATAATAATAATAATAATAATAATAATAAAGAGGGTGGGAAGAGACCCCTTGCGCCATTTAGTCCAACCCCCTTCTGCCTCTGTGCACCAAAAGCACAAGCAAAGCACCCCTGACAGATGGCCACCCAGCCTCAATGATAATAATAATAATAATAATAATAATAATAATAATAAATCGCACAGACAGACTACAAACAGAGACACAACTATGTGGCCCAAATAATTCATTGGAACTTATGCCTAAAGTACCACCTCCCAGCAGCAAAGAACTGGTGGGATCACAAACCAGCAAAGATCGTGGAAAATGAGCAGGCAAAGATACTGTGGGACTTCCGAATCCAGACTGAAAAAGTTCTGGAACACAACACACCAGACATCACAGTTGTGGAAAAGAACAAGGTTTGGATCATTGATGTTGCCATCCCAGGTGACAGTCGCATAGATGAAAAACAACAGGAAAAACTCAGCCGCTATCAGGACCTCAAGATTGAACTTCAAAGACTCTGGCAGAAACCAGTGCAGGTGGTCCCGGTGGTGATGGGCACACTGGGTGCCGTGCCAAAAGATCTCAGCCGGCATTTGGAAACAATAGGCATTGACAAAATCACCATCTGCCAACTGCAAAAGGTCACCCTACTGGGATCTGCACACATCATCAGAAAATACATCACACAGTCCTAGACACTTGGGAAGTGTTCGACTTGTGGTTTTGCGAAACGAAATCCAGCATATCTATCTTGTTTGCTGTGCCATACAATGTTGTTGTGTTGATGATAATAATAATAATAACAAAGAGGGTTGGAAGAGACCTGTTGGGCCATTGAGTCCAATCCCCTTCTGCTTTTGTGCACCGAAAGCACAAGCAAAGCACCCCTGACAGATGGCCACCCAGCCTCAATGTTAATAATAATAATAATATAATAATAATAATAATAATAATAATAATAATAATAATAATAATAATAATAAAGAGGGTTGGAAGAGACCCCTTGGGCCATTTAGTCCAACCCCCTTCTGCCTTTGTGGACCAAAAGCACAAGCAAAGCATCCCTGACAGATGGCCACCCAGCCTCAATGTTAATAAAATAATAATAATAATAATAATAATAATAATAATAATAATAATAATAATGGTTGTAAGAGAAGAAGAGACCCTTTGAGTCATTTAGCCCAACCCACTTCTGCCCTTGTGCCATGGGGGCCGGATAAATAGCTTCGATGGGCCGCATCCGGCCCCCGGGCCTTAGTTTGGGGACCCCTGGGCAAGACTATCGTTTTTTAAAAAAAAACTATGAACAAATTCCTATGCACACTACACATATCTTATTTTGAAGTAAAAATAAAACAAAATGGGAACAAATACAGTAGAGTCTCACTTATCCAACATTCGCTTATCCAACGTTCTGGATCAGGGGTCCCCAAACTAAGGCCCGGGGGCCGGATGCAGCCCTCCAAGGTCATTTACCTGGCCCCCGCCCTCATTTATAATATAATATTTTTATATCAGTTTTAATAATATAATATATTGTATATACATATGATATTGATAATATTATCATTTTATACAATATAATACTAATAATAATACCAAATAATAATATTAATTATATGTTATATATTACACTAGCTGTGCCCGGCCACGCGTTGCTGTGGCGTATGTGAATTCTTTGTTAGGTAGGTGGAATAACAGTGAATAGCTTTGTAGCCTGAAAGCCTGGCCATTTTCTTATGTGAATCCTTGTTTGGTGAGGTGGAATAGAAAGGAATAGGCTTGCTGCTTGGAAGGTTAGGTAGTTGCCTTTTAGGGGAATGTTTTTTTGGGGTGGTAGAATTGTAATGAATAGCCTCGGTGGTTCAAAGCCTGGGTGCTGGCTACCTAGGGGAAATCTTTGAGCGAGCTGATCCTGGGCAGCCATGCTGTCCCGAAAAATACTTTGAGTTCCGCACGCATGCGTACATTGCCTGTTGTGGTTTTTGGCCTTTTTTTGGTGTTGTGATTGTGTTTTTTGTGTGATTGTGTTGTATCTTACTGGAGGCACGGATGATGGATTGTGTTGCCAATTTTAGAGTTTGGGGGGTGTTGGGTTTTGTTGTTTTGTGAGTCGCCGTGATGCCAAAAGCCTTTTATATATATAGATATAATATTACAGTATAGTGGTATAGTTCAATATAGTAATATATAATGCTAATATTGTGCTATGCTAATAAAATATATTGTATATACATATGATATTGATAATATTATCATTTTATACAATATAATACTAATAATAATACCAAATAATAATATTAATTATATGTTCTATATTACATATAATATTACAGTATAGTGGTATAGTTCAATATAGTAATATATAATGCTAATATTGTGCTCTGCTAATAATATAATATGTTGTATGTACATACAGCTGCTCTGAGTTCCCTTCAGGGTGAGAAGGGCGGGATATAAATGTAGTAAATAAATGTAGTAAATGAATAAATAAATAATCACTGTACATCGTGATATTTTAGTACTAAATTTGTAAATACAGTAATTACAACATAACATTACTGCGTATTGAACTACTTTTTCTGTCAAATTTGTTGTATAACATGATGTTTTGGTGCTTAATTTGTAAAATCATAACCTGATTTGGTGTTTAATACGCTTCTCCTTAATCTCTCCTTATTATCCAACATATTCGTTTATCCAACGTTCTGCCGGCCCGTTTATGTTGGATAAGTGAGATTCTACTGTACAACCTCAATGTTAATACTCATAATCATAATAAAAATAATAAAAAGGGTTGGAAGAGATCCCTTGAGCCATCTAGTCCAACCCCCACCTGCTTTTGTGCACCAAAACATAATCAAAGCACCCCTGACAGATGGGCACCCAGCCTCAATATTATGATTATTATTAATAATAATAATAATAATAATAATAATAATGACCATTTCTTTCTTCAGGTCTGCGCCAGGATTTTCAAAATGTTCGGCATCTACAGGTAATTTTAGTTGTACAGTAGAGTCTCACTTATCCAACATAAACAGGCTGGCAGAATGTTGGATAAGCGAATATGTTGGATAATAAGGAGGGATTAAGGAAAAACCTATTAAACATCAAATTAGGTTATGCTTTTACAAATTAAGCACCAAAACATCATGTTATACCACAAATTTGACAGAAAAAGTAGTTCAATACACATTAATGGCCCGGGGCTGTGGCGCAGACGGGAGAGCAATGAGTCACTGACCAGGAGGTCATAAGTTCGAGGCCCGCTCGGAGCTATGTTTGTTTGTCTTTGTCCTGTGTTAAAAAGGCATTGAATGTTTGCCTAATATGTGTAACGTGATCCGCCCTGAGTCCCCTTCGGGGTGAGAAGGGCGGAATATATATGATGTAAATAAATTAATGCTATGTAGAAATTACTGTATTTACGAACTTGGCACCAAAATATCACGATGTATTGAAAACACTGACTACAAAAAAGTGTTGGATAATCCAGAACATTGGATAAGTGAGTGTTGGATAAGTGAGACTCTACTGTATTTTGGATGTTTTCAAGCCATAGCATTTTCTGGGAAGGAAAATAAATAAAAAACAAACCCTTCTGAACAAATCTCACGAAGAAACCCCGTGAGAAAGGCTGCTTTATAAGCCAGGAATGATTTGAAGGCACACGACACCGAACCCCTCTTCCGCTTGAAATTCAGGCTTGTGGCAAATGATGAAAAGCCTGCCTCAATAATATAAAAATCCAATGTGTTGCCTTTCTTTTTCCTTCTGCAGATATCTATCGAACCAACAGCGAATGTACATATTTCGGCAGAGGAACACAACACCAAGAATAAGTTCCTTTTCAACGACATTTCGGAAAAATCATCGAGTCCTAGAGCTGGAAGACACTGTGATCGAGGTGAAACCCCCCCCCCCCCCAGGACTTTGTAAAAGATAGTTAAAAAATCAAGACTTTATGTTCTATATTTCACTAGCTGTGCCCGGCCACGCGTTGCTGTGGCAAAGTGTTGGTGGTATTGGTTAAAAATTGTTGTGTAATTTTTATTTGACGTTATTTGCAATTTTTATTATTTTTATTGTAAGTGATATTTTTATTTACTATATTTTATTATTTTCTTGTATTATTTTTAGTTATTTTCTGTTATAGTATTTTATTGTATTAATTTTTAGTGTTTTTTTTTTTTTATAGGGTTTCTAGGAGACCAAGTTGGAGGAGCTTAGCCTTCTAACTGGCAGCAATTGGATAAAAGCAATTATTCCTCTCCCTCTAATTAGGACTTTATTTTTCTTTTCTTTTTGTTGTATCAACCTAGAGGCGTGGATGATGGGTTGTGTTGTCAAATTTCAAGGTTGGGGGGCCTGTACTTTTGTTGTTTTGTGAGTCGCCGTGATGCCATCACTCTTTTATATATATAGATAATTTATAGTAGAAGGTGATTGAGACTTTTTACTGGAGTTTACTGTGGTTTACTAAAACTCTCTGCACAAAAGGTGTTTGACCTTTTAGCCTGAGGCAAGAAATAACAACTTCCTTAATCCTTTCTTTAACCAGTGACAGAAGCACTCCCTTTTGTTTACCCAGACAAAGGAAAAAAGCCAGTTTTAAACCACATGCTTTACAATCTTTTCCTTTGGATTCTGGATTTCGTATGAAACTTTATGAACTCTAGACCTTTGGGTGGCTGGGAGTGGGCAATATGATTTCTGATTCTATGAATGTATTCCTATATGTCTCCCTTCCCAAAATGCCTGATATATGAAAAAATAGAGTGACTGAGGTTTGACTCAGCTACGTGCAGACAGCCCCCCCCCCCTTGGATGGGCTGGAGTACCCTGCCCAGAGGAGATTATCACCTACCCTTGCATGGACAATTATTTGGGCTGTTCCCCCTTCTGAGTTCGGAGCAGGCCATCAGAAGGAAGAATAGCTCACCCTTCATCCACACAATTATTCAGGAAACAGCTCTCCCTTTGTCAATATCAGCGTGTCAGACACATATGTAGATTGGACATATTGACTCATCCATCCTTTTCATAACCTGCTTGGCTGTCCATTAATCGCTGCTCAGCCCGCCCCTTGTCCCTGATTGGTAGACTGTAGGAAGCCATCTGATTGGGGGGATTTCGAGCCACCCAGTCAAAGAGCCAATCAGAGTGGAACTGGGCGGGGAAGGGCGGGGAGGGAGATTTGAATTGCTCCGCCTGTCTTTTAGCTTATAAAAATTGCTGCAATGTATTATGTGTCAGACCCCTGGCAGCTGGGCACCAAGAACCATACACGGAGGCCAATCTCTATCTAATATCTTTATTAAGGAAATATATAAAAGCAATAAAATCAAGTGAAGAATATAGTTCAGAAGCAGACCTTTCAAATGAGGTCAAATATCGTCCAAAAACGTATTGTCCAATAAATGATATTAGAGTTCAAAGTTCTTTATCCAATACCGAAACACACACTATTGCCAAGCAATAGTGTGGGGAAATGTCAGAGTCTTAGAAGTCCAAGGAAGCTTGACAACAAGGCTGGAAATTGTCAGGACCCAGGCTGCAGAGCACCAATAACCATGCGCAGAGACCAGAATCTATCTAATATCTTTATTAAGGAAATATATAAAGTCAATAAAAACAAGTGTAGAATATAGTTCAGAAGTAGACCTTTCAGGAAAGGTCAAATATAGTCCAGGAAAATAATGTCCAATATGTGATATTAAAGTCCAAAGTTATAATCCAATAACCGAAACACACACTTTGCCAAGCAAAGTGTGGGGAGAAGACAAGGTCCTTAAGTCCATAGAAACTTGGCAATTAGGCTGGAAAGCAAACTTGATACTTGGCTAGAACAAGACTTGAAACAAGGCAACAAGAGCAAAAACAAGGTCCGTGGTAAACGCGGGACAAGGCAAGGCTGGAAACTTGATCCGGGAAACAGGGAACTGGAGTACGAAGTCTACACACGATCTCACTCCTCCAGCTGACGAATTGACTCCGCAAAGTTTCCTTTGCGGCAAACCCCTAAATAGGGTCTCGTTTCCCGCCAGAAGAACACTTTCCCTGGAGAACTAGAAGTGAAACTCAACTTAGTCCAGATGCAAGACTCCTTAGAATTTCCCAAGGGAAGCAGACTTAATCAGCTAATTGTTTGGCTGCGATTCTGGCGCTTCGGCGATTCGCCTCCCTAGCGCCTCTATCTTTATTATAATTGTCTTTACGAGAAAACGGGGGAGAATTCTGCCCAAGGCTTGTTTGGCTGACTTCTTAAGGGCAAACATCCTCCAGGTGCAAGGGCTCCGTTTCTGACTGAAACGGTGTAAATCCCATGTTTTCCTCTTCGTCTGCCACAATAGTACTAGGAACGGGACTACATGGCCCATGAGACATCACAGAAATAGACTTGGTTCTTTGACAAGGTCTGTGACTAGAAACAAGGCAAACAGTGAATCTTGGAACAAGGTCCGTGGATAACAGCAAAGCAAGGCAGTACTTGAATTCTTGATCCGGGAAGCAAGGAACTGGGGTTACGAAGTCCACACACGATCTCACTCCTGAAGCAGCTCTGTTGACTCCGCAAAGAATCTCCCGCGTCAAACACCTATATTGGGTCCCGTTTTCCCGCCAACAATCTCTTTCCCTAGAGAACGAGAAGCGAAACCCAACTCTGTCCAGATGCAAGACTCCTTAGAATTTCCCAAGGGAAGCAGGCCTAATCAGCCTGTTGTTTGGCAGCGATCCGTAAACTCCTGCAATTTGCTTCTCTGACTCCTCTGTCTCTAGAGTAAGATTCCCTCCTGGGAAACGGAGGCGAGGAATGCCAAGGTCTGTTTTACTGAATTCTTGAGGACAAACATCAACATCCGGCAGGTGAAAGGACTCCGGTTCTTGTTGAACCGGCGAAAACCCCATGTTTTCATCTTCATCTGCCACGATAGCACTAGGAACAGGACTACAAGGCCCATGAGGCATCACATTATGTGACATGTCATCACTGCGAATGATTGTGTCTTGACATCCGCGTCAGCTGACTCGAAATGAAGACAACTCGGTTCTCTCTCTTCAAGATTTGGGTGAGATTATTGTGGGGAAAAGGGTTTTAATTCGCAGTGCCCCCGCTGGCCAGGATCGAATCCTGTGGTCAGAGGGCATCGGTTCGTCCCTGCTCCAGGGACAAACCCTAAATTTGCTCGACAACAACACCACGGGGGTCATCAAGCCCATCCACGTGCCATGCAGGAAAAGCACAATTCGATCAATCCTAGAGAAAAAGCATTTCTGTTTGTGTTTATGTTTTGTGCCTTTTTGGTTGCACTGAGAATGGCAATACCATAGTATGGATACAGGAATGTGCCTATTATCCAGCAGAGTTTGCTATTTCTTCCAGTACTGAAAAATAAAAGAATTTTATTTATTTATTTATTTATTTATTTATTTACAGTATTTATATTCCGCCCTTCTTTCTCACCCCGAAGGGGACTCAGGGCGGATTACAATGAACACATATATGGCAGACATTCAATGCCAACAGACAAACAACATATATAGACAGACACAGAGGCATTTTTAACATTTTTCCAGCTTCACGATTCCGGCCACAGGGGGAGCTGTTGCTTCACCGTCCAGAAGTGGCTGTACTTCCTCATTCCTTTCCTCGTGTTTTGCTGGCAGTTTTATGGTGTTGTAAATTAGCCTCCCGCATAAAGCGTCCCTAAATTTCCCTACTTGACAGGTGCAACTGTCTTTCGGGGCTGCATAGGTCAACAGCAAGCCGGGCTATTTAATGGTCGGGGGCTTAACCCGACCCAGGCTTCGAACTCATGACCTCTCGGTCAGTAGTGATTTATAGCAGCTGGTTACTAGCCAGCTGCGCCACAGCCCAGCCGAACTGTGTGCTATGGTCAAGGAGTGGAACCGATTTGGGGAGTGGGACTGCTGCAAAACCTGTTCTGTTTGTGAGCCTCAGCTTCTGAGCTTACAATGACTAGTAAGAAATGTGTATTTCCAACAATCCTATCTCCTCCCAATTGCACCCCTCCCTCTCTCATTGCTCCCCAGAGGTTATTTATTTATTTACAGTATTTATATCCCGCCCTTCTTTCTCACCCCGAAGGGGACTCAGGGCGGATTACAATGAACACATATATGGCAAACATTCAATGCCAACAGACAAACAACATTCAGTTTTAGACAGACTCAGAGGCATTTTTAACATCTTTCCAGCTTCACGGATCCGGCCAGAGGGGGAGCTGTTGCTTCACCGTCCATTGGTGGCTGTTCTTCCTCTTCTTTTCCTCGTGAGCAGTTTTATGGTGTTGTAGATTAGTTAAATTAGCCACCCGCATAAAGCGTACCTTAAATTTTCCCTACTTGACAGATGCAACTGTCTTTCGGGGCTGCTAGGTCAACAGCAAGCCGAGGCTATTAATGGTTGGAGGCTTAACCAGACCCGGGCTTCGAACTCATGACCTCTCGGTCAGTAGTGATTTATAGCAGCTGGTTACTAGCCAGCTGCGCCACAGCCCAGCCGAACTGTGTGCTATGGTCAAGGAGTGGAACCGATTTGGGGAGTGGGACTGCTGCAAAACCTGTTCTGTTTGTGAGCCTCAGCTTCTGAGCTTACAATGACTAGTAAGAAATGTGTATTTCCAACAATCCTATCTCCTCCCAATTGCACCCCTCCCTCTCTCATTGCTCCCCAGAGGTTATTTATTTATTTACAGTATTTATATCCCGCCCTTCTTTCTCACCCCGAAGGGGACTCAGGGCGGATTACAATGAACACATATATGGCAAACATTCAATGCCAACAGACAAACAACATTCAGTTTTAGACAGACTCAGAGGCATTTTTAACATCTTTCCAGCTTCACGGATCCGGCCAGAGGGGGAGCTGTTGCTTCACCGTCCATTGGTGGCTGTTCTTCCTCTTCTTTTCCTCGTGAGCAGTTTTATGGTGTTGTAGATTAGTTAAATTAGCCACCCGCATAAAGCGTACCTTAAATTTTCCCTACTTGACAGATGCAACTGTCTTTCGGGGCTGCTAGGTCAACAGCAAGCCGAGGCTATTAATGGTTGGAGGCTTAACCAGACCCGGGCTTCGAACTCATGACCTCTCGGTCAGTAGTGATTTATAGCAGCTGGTTACTAGCCAGCTGCGCCACAGCCCGGCCCCTGTTACATTTATCATACTTACATTTATCATGTTTTTCCTGCCTCCTCCCTCACCCAGTGCGCACCTTACAATGCTTTGCTTGTGCTTTTTATCACATTATTTTATTTATTTATTTATGTATTTATTTAACAATCAATTAAGTATTAAGAGGTGCTTTGCTTGTGCTTTTGGTGCACAAAGGCAGAAGGGGGTTGGGCTAAATGTCCCAAAGGGTCTCATCCAACCCTGTTTATTGCAGTATTTTTATTATTGTTATTATTATTGTATGGCACAGCAAACAAGATAGATATGCTGGATTTCATTTCACAAAATCATTATTATTATTGTTATTATTATTATTTCATATTAGAAAATCACAAGTCGAACACTTCCCAAGTGTCTAGGACTGAGTGAAGTATTATTATTATTATTATTATTATTATTATTATTATTATTATTATTATTATTGAATTGGCCAATATTATTATTATTATTATTGACACAAAGGCATAGTATGACACAGCAAACAAGATAGATATGCTGGATTTCATTTCACAAAATCATTATTATTATTGTTATTATTATTATTTCATATCACAAAATCACAAGTCGAACACTTCCCAAGTGTCTAGGACTGAGTGAAGTATTATTATTATTATTATTATTATTATTGAATTGGCCAATATTATTATTATTATTATTATTGACACAAAGACATAGCATGACACAGCAAACAAGATAGATATGCTGGATTTCATTTCACAAAATCATCATTATTATTATTGTTATTATTATTTCGTATCACAAAATCACAAGTTGAACACTTCCCAAGTGTCTAGGACTGTGTAATGTATTATTATTATTATTATTATTATTATCATCATCATCAACACAACGACGTTGTATGGCACAGCAAACAAGATAGATATGCTGGATTTCGTTTCGTAAAACCACAAGTCGAACACTTCCCAAGTGTCTAGGACTGTGTGATGTATTTTATTATTATTATTATTATTATTATTATTATTATTATTATTATGACACAGCAAACAAGATAGATGTATTATTATTATTATTATTATTATGACACCCCCAATCCAGGATCTGGATATATGCTACTATAGAATCCACTTTCTAAATCTGAATTGTCTGCTTGGAACTGGTTTACACTATGTAACAAAAAACTGAAAACAAATTACAGTAGAGTCTCGCTTATCCAACGTAAACGGGCTGGCAGAACGTTGGATAAACGAATAACTTGGATAATAAGGAGGGATTAAGGAAAAGCCTATTAAACATCAAATTAGGTTATGATTTTACAAATTAAGCACCAAAACATCATGTTATACAACAATTTTTTACAGAAAAAGTAGTTCAACACACAGTAATGCTATGTAGTAATTACTGTATTTACGAATTTAGCACCAAAATATCATGATATATTGAAAACATTGACTACAAAAATGCGTTGGATAATCCAGAACGTTGGATAAGCGAGTGTTGGATAAGTGAGACTCTACTGTATATTCCTGGTTTGAAAATGTTATTTCCTGTTTAATTGTGTGGTCCTTACTTTGAAAGTAGTTGTTATTCTCCAGAAACTTTGCTTCTGTGGCTGCCACAAACTATGTTGAATAGGGTTGTTTTTAATTGTGTCAAAAGCGACTTGAGAACATACTGCAAGTCGCTTTTGGTGTGAGAGAATTGGCCGCCTACAGAGACATTGCCCAGGGAACGCTCGGATGTGTTAGCTGGGAGGCTTCTCCCATGTCCCCGCAAGCTAGAGCTGACAGACGGGAGCTCACCCCATCTCGCAGATTTGAACCGGCAACCTTCAGGTCAGCTGTTTAGCCAGCACAAGGGTTTAACCCGTTACGCCAGGTTGAGACTCTATGAGATATTTGTTGAAAAACTAGAAGGCTAAGCTCCACCCACTTGGTCTCCTAGCAACCCACTCACCTAGGGGACAGGCAGAGTTAGGCCTCACTTAGGCCTCTTCCATACTGCCTATAAAATACAGATTATCTGATTTTAACTGGATTATATGGCAGTGTAGACTCAAGGCCCTTCCACACAGCTATATAACCCATTTATAATGGACTTAATGTAAGGTAAAACCTTGACCCTTTACCTTAACTACCACCAATTCCTCAATACTTTATTTCCCATACTACCACAGCAACGCGTGGCTGGGCACAGCTAGTAATAATAATAATAATAATTTATTTGTTTGACCCGTCATATGACCATTTCAAAGTGCAACATAAATAAAATTTGAACCGGCAACCTTCAGGTCAGCTGTTTAGCCAGCACAAGGGTTTAACCCGTTATGCCAGGTTGAGACTCTATGAGATATTTGTTGAAAAACTAGAACAAAAAGTGCTGCAGGATGTCCTACAAAAACAAAGTTTTTGCAGTTTAATAAACCTTTTCCATGTTTTTATGATAGAACCAATTAGGAAATGGCATTTATAGCCCAGGAACAAAAATCGTATTGGGTTGTTGTATGTCTTTCGGGCTGTGTGGCCATGTTCCAGAAGTATTCTCTCCTGACGTTTCGCCCACATCTATGGCAGGCATCCTCAGAGGTTGTGAGGGATATATATTGAAGGACAAGCTCTGAGGATGCCTGCCATAGATGTGGGCGAAACGTCAGGAGAGAATACTTCTGGAACATGGAGATCTATTCCTCACAACCTCTGAGGATGCCTGCCATAGATGTGGGCGAAACGTTAGGAGAGAATGCTTCTGGAACATGGAGATCTATTCCTCACAACCTCTGAGGATGCCTGCCATAGATGTGGGCGAAACGTCAGGAGAGAATGCTTCTGGAACATGGAGATCTATTCCTCACAACCTCTGAGGATGCCTGCCATAGATGTGGGCGAAACGTCAGGAGAGAATACTTCTGGAACATGGAGATATATTCCTCACAACCTCTGAGGATGCCTGCCATAGATGTGGGCGAAACGTTAGGAGAGAATGCTTCTGGAACATGGAGATCTATTCCTCACAACCTCTGAGGATGCCTGCCATAGATGTGGGCGAAACGTCAGGAGAGAATGCTTCTGGAACATGGAGATCTATTCCTCACAACCTCTGAGGATGCCTGCCATAGATGTGGGCGAAACGTCAGGAGAGAATGCTTCTGGAACATGGAGATATATTCCTCACAACCTCTGAGGATGCCTGCCATAGATGTGTGCGAAAGGTCAGGAGAGAATGCTTCTGGAACATGGAGATCTATTCCTCACAACCTCTGAGGATGCCTGCCATAGATGTGAGCGAAAGGTCAGGAGAGAATGCTTCTGGAACATGGAGATATATTCCTCACAACCTCTGAGGATGACTGCCATAGATGTGTGCGAAAGGTCAGGAGAGAATGCTTCTGGAACATGGAGATCTATTCCTCACAACCTCTGAGGATGCCTGCCATAGATGTGAGCGAAAGGTCAGGAGAGAATGCTTCTGGAACATGGAGATCTATTCCTCACAACCTCTGAGGATGCCTGCCATAGATGTGGGCGAAAGGTCAGGAGAGAATGCTTCTGGAACATGGAGATCTATTCCTCACAACCTCTGAGGATGCCTGCCATAGATGTGGGCGAAAGGTCAGGAGAGAATGCTTCTGGAACATGGAGATCTATTCCTCACAACCTCTGAGGATGCCTGCCATAGATGTGGGCGAAAGGTCAGGAGAGAATGCTTCTGGAACATGGAGATCTATTCCTCACAACCTCTGAGGATGCCTGCCATAGATGTGGGTGAAACGTCAGGAGAGAATGCTTCTGGAACATGGCCACACAGCCCGAAAGACATACAACAACCCTGTGATCCCGGCCATGAAAGCCTTCGACAACACAAAAATCGTATTACTGTACATAGTGTTAGTAGGCGCCTACAATGCCATATAATCCAGTTCAAAGCAAAACATCTGGATGCTGTGGCCGTGTAGATGAGGCCTGAAAGGTTCCTACTTGTCTCCGTAAGGAATAGAAGACCCTTCCTAACTATTCCTCCCATGAAGCAAAGTCTTCTAAAAGGGACCCCAGCCTCCTCCTCCTCCTCCTCCTCCTTGAAGCCACTTACTGGGAATCGGGGCCCCGTCCAGTCCGGGCACCAGACAGAGCAAGGCTATCAAGAGCAGCATTGGCAGCAAGATCTCCATGTCTCCTACTAGCAAAGCAACTCCTTGGCCTTCTGGCCAACTGGGCTCAAGGGAGAGAACCAGCGCTGGCCCATCCATTGTGAAACAAGGTGTTGTTGCCGTGGAAATGGTGGTCGGGAACAACACAGCAAGTGCAGGAAATCCATCCCAACCTTGGATGAGACTTTTTCTAACTTGGACAGAAGGGCCATCGAATTCATGGATGGACAACACAGAGGGCCAAATAGAATTTTCTTATAAATACAGTGGTCATCATAACCACAAGGCATCATCACAACCACAAGCCTGTTCTCTCACTTAGCACTTAGGTTCCAGAACCACCCGCAATAAGTGAAAATTCGCGAAGCAGGGACACTATATATTTATACATTATTTTAGTAGTAACTAGCTGTGCCCGGCCACGCGTTGCTGTGGCAAAGTGGTGGTGGTATTGGTTAAAAATTGTTGTGTAATTTTTATTTGACGTTATTTGCAATTTTTTTTTTATAAATTTTATTGTAAGTTATATTTTTATTTATTATATTTTATTATTTTCTGGTATTATTTTTAGTTATTTTCTGTTATTATTGTATTTTATTGTATTAATTTTTAGTGTTTTTTTATTATTTTTTATTGGGTTGCTAGGAGACCAATTTGGAGGAGCTTAGCCTCTAACTGGCAGCAATTGGATAAAAGCAATTATTCCTCTCTCTCTAATTAGGACTTTATTTTTCTTTTCGTTTTGTTGTATCAACCTAGAGGCGTGGATGATGGGTTGTGTTGTCAAATTTCGAGGTTGGGGGGCCTGTAGTTTTGTTGTTTTGTGGGTCGCCGTGATGCCATCACTCTTTTATATATATAGATACACTATTCAGGGTATTTTTCAAGGGTATTTTTCAAGTGTAAGCGAACAGAATTTCCCCCCCCCCCCCCCAAAAACAAACAAACAAACTAATAACTGAAAAATAAAAGGTAGAAGGTAGAGGTGAATATAATGGATAAGAGTTACCTTACAAACCAGAAGTTTATTTACATCATTACAGTAGAGTCTCACTAATCCAAGCCTCACGTATCCAAGCCTCTGGATAATCCAAGCCATTTTTGTAGTCAATGTTTTCAATATATCGTGATATTTTGGTGGTAAATTCGTAAATACAGTAATTACAACATAACATGATTGCGTATTGAACTACTTTTTCTGTCAAATTTGTGGTATAACATGATGTTTTGGTGCTTAATTTATAAAATCATAACCTAATTTGATGTTTAATAGGCTTTTCCTTAATCCCTCCTTATTATCTAAGTTATTCGCTTACCCAAGCTTCTGCCGGCCCATTTAGCTTGGATAAGTGAGACTCTACTGTATATTCATATACAGTAGAGTCTCACTTATCCAACATAAACGGGCCAGCAGAATGATTGAACAGGCCATAGTATGAAATAAACATAATTAAAATGCATAAAATATTTACAATATTTTGTAAATATTGTGGACAATAGTCCACAAGCCATTAAAACAGGGGTCCTCAAACTTTTAAAGCAGATGGCCAGTCCACAATCCTTCAGACTGTTGAGGGGCCGAATTATCATTTGGAAAAAAATACAAACAAATTCCAATGCACACTGCACATGTCTTATTTGTAGTGCAAAAACAACAACAACAACAACAACAACAACAACAACAACAATGAAAGAACAATACAATATTTAAAAATAAAAACAATTTTAACCAACATACATTGATCAGGATTTCAATGGGAAGTGTGGTTCTGCTTCTGGCCAATGAGATAGTCAAGTTAATTAGGGTTGTTGTTGTTGTTGTTGTTGTGTGCCTTCAAGTCATTTCAGACTTTGGGTAAGCCTAAGTCTAAAATTTATTTATTATTTATTTACTGCATTTATTTACTACATTTGTATCACACCCTTCTCACCCCAAAGGGGACTCAGAGTGGCCTACAAGTTATATGTACATACAATATATTATATTATTAGCATAGCACAATATAAGCATTATATATTACTATGTTGAACTATACCACTATACTGTAATATTATATGTAATATAGAATATATAATTAATATTATTATTTGGTATTATTATTAGTGTTATATTGTATTACATTATAATATTATTATCAATATTATATGTATATACAATATATGATATTATAAAACTGAGGGCGGGGGCCAGGTAAATGACCTCGGAGGGCCGCATCCGGCCCCCGGGCCTTAGTTTGGGGACCCCTGTAATACACTATTCAGGGTATTTTTCAAGGGTATTTTTCAAGTGTAAGCGAACAGAATTCCCCCCCCCCCCAAAAAAAAACTAATAACTGAAAAATAAAAGGTAGGAGATAGAGGTGAATATAATGGATAAGAGTTACCTTACAAACCAGAAGTTTATTTACATCATAATATTCATATACAGTAGAGTCTCACTTATCCAACGTAAACGGGCTGGCAGAATGTTGGATAAGCGAATATGTTGGATAATAAGGAGGCATTAAGGAAAAGCCTATTAAACATCAAATTAGGTTATGATTTTACAAATTAAGCACCAAAACATCATGTTAAGACAACAAATTTGACAGAAAAAGTAGTTCATTACACATTAATGCTATGTAGTAATTACTGCATTTACGAATTTTGCACCAAAATATCACGATATATTGAAAACATTGACAAGAGACAAAACATTTCCAATGCTAATTGGGGTGATTAACTGAAACATTAATGCTGGCTTCCCAGTGACAAAGGACTCTTGCCACACCCTGGACTCTACACAGATATATATTCTTTCCTTGCCTTACTTAGTTTATCCATACCTCACAACCTCTGAGGATGCCTGCCATAGATGTGGGCGAAACGTCAGGAGAGAATACTTCTGGAACAAGGCCACACAGCCCGAAAGACATACAACAACCCTACCACAATTCCCTTTCCCTATCCAGGCTCGCCACCTTCAGTCTATCCTTCTTCACTACAGTAAAGAAACCAAAACAATAAAAACCCAGTCATAGAACACACAAAATTAAAATCAATAAAATAAAAACAGATGGACAAACAACAGACACAACTTAAAAAAAAAAAAGATGGGCTTTGGTTAAAAAATAAAAAATAAATCTACATTGCGATGAAGCCAGAGAGACATCTTGTGGTCACTTGGTGTCAAAACACATGAAAATATGATACAGATTTGCTTTGTCATAGGATTTTATCATGTTCAGTCATGCTATATATCTGTGGAATAATGTCCAGAGAAAGAACTCTTGTCTGTCGGAGGCAAGTGTGAATGTTGCCACTGGCCACCTTGATTAGCATTGAATGGGCTTTCAGCTACAAAGCCTGGGGGAATCCTTTGCTGGGAGGTGTTAGCTGGCCCTGATTGTTTCCTATCTGGAATTCCCCTCTTTTCTGAGTGTTGTTCTTTATTTACTGCCCTGATTTTAGAGGAAGCATTGATTTCAATTTTGAGTCCCCTCCAGCCTGGGCTGGGCCGGGCTGTGGCGCAGCTAGTTAGTAGCCAGCTGCAATATATCACGACTGGGATCAAAGCCATCCCGGGTCAGATTGAGCTCCCGACCGTTAATACCCAACCTCAGTAGCTCGACAAACAGTTGCAGTTGTTGAGTAGAAAATTCTAGGTACCGCTTTATGCGGGGAGGCTAATTTAGTTATTTTACGACGGCGTGCAGAAAGGAATGTGGAAGTACTACCATCAAGGACTCGGTGTCATAAGGGGACGATGAAACAACAGCTCCCCCTGTGGCCGGAATCGAGCATACCCTCATGAAGATGGGAAATGTTAAATTGCCTCTGTAGTTGTCTATATATGTCGTATGTCTAATGTTTGCCATGTACAGTAGAGTTCTAGTTATCCGGCATAAGCGGGCGGGCCGAATGTTGGATAACCGGAACTGTTGGATAATAGGGAGGCCCTATTATCCCTCCTGGCAAGCCGGGTGCCTGGTGAAGGGAAGAGTCTCATCCCTCCACCGAGCGCCTGGTTTAGAGAAGCCTGGCCTGGCACGTTGGATAATACGGTACGTTGGATAATACGGTATGTTGGATAATACGATACATTGGATAATATGGTACGTCGGATAATACGGTACGTCAGATAATCGGAAGTCGGATAATATGGTACGTCGGATAATACGGTATGTCGATAATACAGTACGTTGGATAATACGGTACGTCGAATAATACGGTACTTCGGATAATACTCTACGTCGGATAATACACTACGTCAGATAATACGCTACATTGGATAATACCCTACGTCGAATAATCGGAAGTTGGATAATACGCTACGACGGATAATACGCTACGTCGGATAATACGCTGCGTCGGATAATACGCTACGTCGGATAATACTCTACGTCGGATAATATGCTGCGTCGGTTAATACGCTGCGTCGGATAATACGTTGCGTCGGATAATACGCTGCGTTGGATAATACGCTGCGTCGGATAATACACAACGTCGGATAATACTACATCGGATAATACGCTGCGTCGGATAATGCGCTACGTCGGATAATACGCTGCGTCAGATAATACGCTACGTCGGATAATACGCTACGACGGATAATACGCTACGACGGATAATACACTACGACGGATAATACGCTACGACGGATAATACGCTACGTTGGATAATACTCTACATCGGATAATTTTATGAATGTTATATGTAAGTTAATTTTTTAACTGATTTATAGTGTATTGTACTGTTTTTATATGTCTGTTTTATTGTAAGCCGCCCTGAGTCCCCTGTTGGGTGAGAAGGGCGGGATATAAATATTGTAATAAATAAATAAATAAATAATACTCTACGTCGGCTAATGCGCTACGTCGGCTAATGCGCTACGTCGGATAATGCGCTACGTCAGATAATGCGCTGCGTCGGATAATGCGCTACGTCGGATAATACGCTGCGTCAGATAATACGCTACGACGGATAATATGCTACGTCGGATAATACGCTACGTCGGATAATACTCTACATCGGATAATACGCTGCGTCGGATAATACGCTACGTCGGATAATACGCTACGTCGGATAATACGCTACGACGGATAATACGCTACGTTGGATAATACTCTACATCGGATAATACTCTACGTCGGCTAATGCGCTACGTCGGATAATGCGCTACGTCAGATAATGCGCTGCGTCGGATAATGCGCTACGTCGGATAATACGCTGCGTCAGATAATACGCTACAACGGATAATACGCTACGTCGGATAATACGCTACGTCGGATAATACGCTGCGTCGGATAATACTCTTCGACGGATAATATGCTGCGTCGGATAATACTCTACGTCGGATAATACGCTACGTCGGCTAATGCGCTACGTCGGATAATGCGCTACGTCGGATAATGCGCTACGTCAGATAATGCGCTGCGTCGGATAATGCGCTACGTCGGATAATACGCTGCGTCAGATAATACGCTACGACGGATAATATGCTACGTCGGATAATACGCTACGTCGGATAATACTCTACATCGGATAATACGCTGCGTCAGATAATACGCTACGTCGGATAATACGCTACGTCGGATAATACGCTACGACGGATAATACGCTACGACGGATAATACACTACGACGGATAATACGCTACGACGGATAATACGCTACGTTGGATAATACTCTACATCGGATAATACTCTACGTCGGCTAATGCGCTACGTCGGATAATGCGCTACGTCAGATAATGCGCTGCGTCGGATAATGCGCTACGTCGGATAATACGCTGCGTCAGATAATACGCTACGACGGATAATACGCTACGTCGGATAATACGCTACGTCGGATAATACGCTGCGTCGGATAATACTCTTCGACGGATAATATGCTGCGTCGGATAATACTCTACGTCGGATAATACGCTACGTCGGCTAATGCGCTACGTCGGATAATGCGCTACGTCGGATAATGCGCTACGTCGGATAATGCGCTACGTCGGATAATGCGCTACGTCGGATAATGCGCTACGTCGGATAATGCGCTACGTCGGATAATGCGCTGCGTCGGATAATGCGCTACGTCGGATAATACGCTGCGTCAGATAATACGCTACGACGGATAATACGCTACGTCGGATAATACGCTGCGTCGGATAATACTCTTCGACGGATAATATGCTGCGTCGGATAATACTCTACGTCGGATAATACGCTACGTCGGCTAATGCGCTACGTCGGATAATGCGCTACGTCGGATAATGCGCTACATCGGATAATGCGCTACGTCGGATAGTACGCTGCGTCGGATAATACGCTGCGTCGGATAATACTCTACGTCGGATAATACGCTGCGTCGGATAATACACAACGTCGGATAATACTACGTCGGATAATACGCTGCGTCGGATAATACGCTACGTCGGATAAATCGCTGCGTCAGATAATACGCTACGACGGATAATACGCTGCGTCGGATAATACGCTACGTCGGATAATACGCTACGTCGGATAATGCGCTACGTCGGATAATACTCTACGTCGGCTAATGCGCTACGTCGGATAATGCGCTACGTCGGATAGTACGCTGCGTCGGATAATACGTTACAACGGATAATACGCTACGTCGGATAATACGCTGCGTCGGATAATACTCTACGACGGATAATATGCTGCGTCGGATAATACTCTACGTCGGATAATACGCTTCGTCGGCTAATGCGCTACGTCGGATAATGCGCTACGTCGGATAATACGCTGCATCGGATAATACGCTACGCCGGATAATACGCTGCGTCGGATAATACGCTACGTCGGATAATACGCTGCGTCAGATAGAATGCTACGACGGAAAATACGCTACGTCGGATAATACGCTACGTCGGATAATACGCTGCGTCGAATAATACGCTGCATCAGATAATATGCAACGACGAATAATACGCTACGTCGGATAATACGCTGCGTCGGATAATACGCTACGTCGGATAATACGCTGCGTCAGATAATACGCTACGACGGACAATACGCTACGTCGGATAATGCGCTACGTCGGATAATGCGCTACGTCGGATAATGCGCTACGACGGATAATACGCTACGACGGATAATACGCTACGACGGATAATACGCTACGTCGGATAATACTCTACGTCAGCTAATGCGCTACGTCGGCTAATGCGCTACGTCGGATAATGCGCTACATCGGATAATGCGCTACGTCGGGTAATGCGCTGCGTCGGGTAACGCGCTGCGCCAGAAAATGCACTGTGTCGGATAATGCGCTACGTCGGATAATGCGCTGCGTCGGATAATCGGAAGTTGGATAACGGGAACTCTACTGTATATGTGCATTGTAATCCACCCTGAGTCTCCTTCGGGTGAAATATAAATACTGTAAATAAATAATTTTCCCCCGTGTCTCTCATTCTGTTACAGCTGAAATTCTGTGCCCGCTCGACTGTAAGTGATGGCATTGCTTTTTCTACCACTTGCAATCCAAACCCATACACGCTGCCAAGGCATACTGTTGGGTTTTTACTCGCGGACGCAAGGACATAGTAGAGCAAACACATGATGCTGGAGACAAGATGCATGCCTGTTGCTTTTGCAGCTTGCTTGCTTTTCGACTCTTCGCTAAGTGCTGATAAAGGCAAAGGGTGTGTTTGCAGAGAGGTTAATTGCCCAGCCGGGGATTTTTTTGGCTGTAATCTTTTTGTGTTTGTTCCTGCAAAGCTCTCTTTGAGTCCTAACCAAGGCTGTCTTCCAAAACAAAGTGCTAATTCCTATCTGTGACAAGCCCATGTTGGTGCTGCCTCTTCCTTGGCCCGTGAATACTAATATTATGCCGTACTAATAATACTAATATTATGCTATTATAATAATACTATTATCATGCTTTATTAATAATAATATTATGCTATACTAATAATACTAATATTATGCTGTACTAATAATACTAATATTATCCTATACTAATAATACTAATATTATGCCATATTAGTAATACTAATATTATGCCATACTAATAATACTGATATTATGCTATTATAATAATACTTTTTATGCTTTATTAATAATAATATTATGCTATAGTAATAACACTAATATTATTCTATACTAATAATACTAATATTATGCTATTATAATAATACCAATATTATCCTATGCTAATAATACTAATATTATACTTTGCTAATAATACTAATATTATGCTATACTAATAATACCAATATTATGCCATACTAATAATACTAATATTATAAAAAGGTAAAGGTTTTATTAGTACTAATAATACTAATATTATGCCATACTAATAATACTAATATTATGCTATACTAATAATACTAATATTATGCTATACCAATAATACTAATTTTATGCCATACTAATAATACTAATATTATGCCATACTAATAATACTAATATTATGCTCTACTAATAATACTAATATTATGCTATACTAATAATACTAATATTAAGCTGTCCATATAGGGTATGCGTGCCCAGTTTGGTCCAGATTCATCGTTGGTTGATTTCCCAGGGCTCTTTGAATGTGGGTGAACTATAACTCCCAACATCATGGGTCACACTCCCACACAAATTCCACCAGTAGTATAAGTTGCACATGTCGGGTGTGCGTGCCACATTTGGTCCAGATCTGTGTCGGTTGGGTTTGTAGTGCTCTCTGGATGCGGGGTGAACTATAACTCCCAGCATCTAATGTAATTTGATGTTTAATAGGCTTTTCCTTAATCCCTCCTTATTATCCAACATTTTCGCTTATCCAACACTTTTATTTTTCAGTGATTGGTTTGGGTGGGGAGGCGCGCCAAAATTCTGTTCGCCTACACTTGAAAATTACCTATGGGATGTATACCGATAGTTCACCTGCAGTCTAAGAGCATTTTGAACTCCACCGATGATGGACCTGGACCAAACTTGGCACACAGGACACCCATGACTCACTCAACCTACTGGAGGAGTTTGAGGGGACTGACTCGCCGTGGTGGGAGTTGTAGTTCAGCCACAACCAGGGAAACCGTGACCTCCACCGGTGATGGACCTGGACCCAACTTGGCACACAGGACACCCATGTCGAACTCAACCTACTGGAGGAGTTTGAGGGGACTGACTCCCCATAGTGGGAGTTGTAGTTCACCCTACAGCCAGAGAGGAAACTGAACCCCACCAGAGCATAGTTGGAAGCATTCTAGGCTCGCCACTCTCTGCCCAGCTGTTTAACACTAACTAAATACAACAAACGTACGTGACATGTGGAGATAAGCTTCCCGAAGGTCTATTCTTCACTCTATTAATCATTTGAAGCCACCGGGGCCGAAGAATAGGATTTCCCCAACACATATCTGTCGGAAATCCATCTCAAGGTGGAAGGCCACCCGAGATAAGAGGCCGAGATAGGCAGACAATGGACAACAAGGCACATCGAACAACACTATCGTTTCGCTTCTCCTTTGGGAGAGATTGCCCAGCACGAGTGAGGATGACTTATAGTTTCCCAAGGAGATCCCTCCCTTTGAAAGTCACGCATTTCAACATATATTCTGATGCATCTCAGGGATGGGATACCTTGAGAGACATTGTATTCTAATACATTTGAAGGGATGGGATACGTTGTATTTTATGTAGTTGAACAAATAAGACACACTGTATTTTGATGTATCTGAATGATGGGATACATTGTATTTTGATGTATCTGATACATTGTATTTTAATGCATTTTACCAAATAGGATACATTGTATTGTGAAGTGATGGGATACATTGTATTTTAACGCATTTTAACGAATAGGGTACATTGTATTGTAAACTGATGGGATCCATTGCGTTTTGATGTATCTGAATGATGGGATACATTGTATTTTAATGCATTTTAATGAATAGGGTACATTGTATTGTGAACTGATGGGATCCATTGCGTTTTGATGTATCTGAATGATGGGATACATTGTATTTTAATGCATTTTAATGAATAGGGTACATTGTATTGTGAACTGATGGGATCCATTGCGTTTTCATGTATCTGAATGATGGGATACATTGTATTTTAATGCATTTTAATGAATAGGGTACATTGTATTGTAAACTGATGGGATCCATTGCGTTTTGATGTTTCTGAATGATGGGATACATTGTATTTTAATGCATTTTAATGAATAGGGTACATTGTATTGTGTACTGATGGGATCCATTGCGTTTTGATGTATCTGAATGATGGGATACATTGTATTTTAATGCAATTTAATGAATAGGGTACATTGTATTGTGAACTGATGGGATCCATTGCGTTTTCATGTATCTGAATGATGGGATACATTGTATTTTAATGCATTTTAATGAATAGGGTACATTGTATTGTGAACTGATGGGATCCATTGCGTTTTGATGTTTCTGAATGATGGGATACATTGTATTTTAATGCATTTTAATGAATAGGGTACATTGTATTGTGTACTGATGGGATCCATTGCGTTTTGATGTATCTGAATGATGGGATACATTGTATTTTAATGCATTTTAATGAATAGGGTACATTGTATTGCGAACTGATGGGATACATTGCATTTTGATGTATCTGAATGATGGGATACATTGTATTTTAACACATTTTAACAAATAGGGTACATTGTATTGCGAACTGATGGGATACATTGCATTTTGATGTATCTGAATGATGGGATACATTGTATTTTAACACATTTTAACAAATAGGATACATGGTATTGTGAACTGATGGGATACATTGCGTTTTGATGTATTTGAATGATGGGATCCATTATATTTTGATGTTTCAGAATGATGGGATACATTGTTCTTTGATGTATTTGAATGATGGGATACATTGTTTTGAGCTCATGGGATACATTGTATTTTAATGCATTTTAACTGATGGGATACATTGTATTTTAATGCATTTTAACTGATGGGATACATTGTATTTTGATGTCTCTGAATGATGGGCTACATTGTATTTTGAACTGATGGGATACATTATATTTTAATGCATTTTAACTGATGGGATACATTGTATTTTGATGTATCTGAATGATGGGATACATTATATTTTGAGCTCATGGGATACATTGTATTTTGATGCATTTTAACTGATGGGATACATTACATTTTAATGCATTTTAACTGATGGGATACATAGTATTTTAATGCATTTTAACTGATGGGATACATTGTATTTAATGCATTTTAACTGATGGGATACATTGTATTTTGATGTATCTCAATGATGGGATACACTGTATTTTGAGCTGATGAGATACATTGCATTTTAATGCATTTTAACGGATGGGATTCATAGTATTTTAATGCATTTTAACTGATGGGATACATTGTATTTTGATGTCTCTGAATGATGGGATACATTGTTTTGAGCTCATGGGATACATTGTATTTTAATGCATTTTAACTGATGGGATACATTGTATTTTGATGTATCTGAATGATGGGATACATTGTATTTTAATGCATGTTAACTGATGGGATACATTATATTTTAATGCATTTTAACTGATGGGATACATTGTACTTTAATGCATTTTAACTGATGGGATACATTGTATTTTAACGCATTTTAACTGATGGAATACATTATATTTTAATGCATTTTAACTGATGGGATACATTGTATTTTGATGCATTTTAACTGATGGGATACATTGTATTTATAACACATTTTAACTGATGGGATACATTGTATTTTAATGCATTTTAACTGATGGGATACATTGTATTTTAATGCATTTTAACTGATGGGATACATTGTATTTTAACGCATTTTAACTGATGGAATACATTATATTTTAATGCATTTTAACTGATGGGATACATTGTATTTTGATGCATTTTAACTGATGGGATACATTGTATTTTAACGCATTTTAACTGATGGGATACATTGTATTTTAATGCATGTGAACTGATGGGATACATTGTATTTTGATGCGTTTTAACTGATGGGATACATTGTATTTTAATGCATGTTAACTGATGGGATACATTGTATTTTAATGCATTTTAACTGATGGGATACATTGTATTTTAATGCATTTTAACTGATGGGATACATTGTTTTGAGCTCATGGGATACATAGTATTTTAATGCATTTTAACTGATGGGATACATTGTATTTTGATGTCTCTGAATGATGGGATACATTATATTTTGAGCTCATGGGATACATTGTATTTTAATGCATGTTAACTGATGGGATACATTGTGTTTTGAACTGTAAGATACATTGTATTTTGATGCATTTTAACTGATGGAATACATTGTATTTTGATGTATCTGAATGATGGGATACATTATATTTTGAGCTGATGGGATACATTGTATTTTAATGCGTTTTAACTGATGGGATAGATTGTATTTTGATGTATCTGAATGATGGGATACACTGTATTTTGAGCTCATGGGATACATTGTATTTTAGTGTAACTGAATGATGGGATGCATTGTATTTTGCTGCCTCTGTATTTGGCTGCCATGCTGTTAGTTTCCTCGTCTGCCTTCCAAAGAAACAACCAACAACTCGGGCGCCATTGCAGCTTTCCCTGCCTGCCTGGACTACACCTCCCAGGATGCAACGCCCCGCTGCGCATGCGCCCTGGCCTCTGCTTGGAGTGGCAATTTGTTTGTTTCATTGGAGAGCGGCTCGTCTTGGCCCTTCCCTCTTCCCGTCCCTCCCTCCCCAAGGCCGGCCCGGACCCTTGGCAGACCCCCAGGGAGACCCCCCGGAGCCCATGAACCACAAATGAGAAAAAGGAGGAAAGATGGAGCTGCACATTCTGGAGCACAGGCTCAAAGTGGCGAGTGTGGCCAAGGAGGGCCTGGCCCTCTTCACCCACGGCCTGGTCAAGCTGGCCTTCCTCCCCTCCAGGACCAGGTGAGACCCATATAGGTCCTATAGGTCTAGATATAGGATCTATACTATTGGAACTAGGGATTGTGGGAGTTGCAGTCCAAAAGACCTGGAGGACCCAGGTTGGCCCATGAATGTATACTATCTGGAATTGTATGTCTATATATCTATGTACTATAGGAACTAGGGATATGTATATGTATACGATATATAGTATCTATACTATAGGAACTAGGGATGGTGGGAGTTGCAGTCCTAAACTCCTGGAGGGCCCAGGTTGGCCCCTGCCTGACCTATATGTATGTATACTATGTGGGATTGTATGTGTATATATCTATAGATATTTTATATATCTATATATAGTATATGTACTATAGGAACTACGAATCTATAGATCTCTATACTATAGGGACTAGGGATTGTGGGAGTTGCAGTCCAAAAGACCTGGAGGACCCAGGTTGGCCCATAAATGTATACTATCTGGGATTGTATGTCTATTTATCTATGTACTATAGGAACTAGGGATATGTATATGTATACGATATATAGTATCTATACTATAGGAACTAGGGATTGTGGGAGTCGCAGTCCAAAGCACCTGGAGGACCCAGGTTGGCCCCTGCCTGATGTATATGTATGTATGCTATATGTGATTGTATGTGTATATATCTATAGATATTTTATATATCTATATATAGTATATGTACTATAGGAACTACGAATCTATAGATATCTATACTATAGGAACTAGGGATTGTGGGAGTTGCAGTCCAAAGCACCTGGAGGGCCCAGGTTGGCCCCTGCTTGACCTATATGTATGTATACTATCAGGGATTGTATGTGTATATATCTATACATATTTTATATATCTATATATAGTATATGTACTATAGGAACTACGAATATATAGATATCTATACTATAGGGACTAGGGATTGTGGGAGTTGCAGTCCAAAACTCCTAGAGAGCCAAGGTTGGCCCATGCCTGACGTATATGAATGTATACTATCTGGGATTGTATGTGTATATATCTATAGATATTTTATATATCTATATATAGTATATGTACTATAGGAACTACGAATATATAGATATCTATACTATAGGGACTAGGGATTGTGGGAGTTGCAGTCCAAAACTCCTGGAGGGCCCAGGTTGGCCCATGCCTGACCTATATGTATGTATACTATCTGGGATTGTATGTGTATATATCTATAGACATTTTATATATCTATATATAGTATATGTACTATAGGAACTACGAATATATAGGTATCTATACTATAGGGACTAGGGATTGTGGGAGTTGCAGTCCAAAACTCCTGGAGAGCCAAGGTTGGCCCATGCCTGACGTATATGAATGTATACTATGTGGGATTGTATGTGTATATATCTATAGATATTTTATATATCTATATATAGTATATGTACTATAGGAACTACGAATATATAGATATCTATACTATAGGGACTAGGGATTGTGGGAGTTGCAGTCCAAAACTCCTAGAGAGCCAAGGTTGGCCCATGCCTGACGTATATGAATGTATACTATCTGGGATTGTATGTGTATATATCTATAGATATTTTATATATCTATATATAGTATATGTACTATAGGAACTACGAATATATAGGTATCTATACTATAGGAACTAGGGATTGTGGGAGTTGCAGTCCAAAGCACCTGGAGGACCCAGGTTGGCCCCTGCCTGATGTATATGTATGTATGCTATATGTGATTGTATGTGTATATATCTATAGATATTTTATATATCTATATATAGTATATGTACTATAGGAACTACGAATCTATAGATATCTATACTATAGGAACTAGGGATTGTGGGAGTTGCAGTCCAAAGCACCTGGAGGGCCCAGGTTGGCCCCTGCTTGACCTATATGTATGTATACTATCAGGGATTGTATGTGTATATATCTATAGATATTTTATATATCTATATATAGTATATGTACTATAGGAACTACGAATATATAGATATCTATACTATAGGGACTAGGGATTGTGGGAGTTGCAGTCCAAAACTCCTGGAGGGCCCAGGTTGGCCCATGCCTGACCTATATGTATGTATACTATCTGGGATTGTATGTGTATATATCTATAGATATTTTATATATCTATATATAGTATATGTACTATAGGAACTACGAATCTATAGGTATCTATACTATAG